>NC_091226.1:24913669-25084673 GCF_040958095.1 Procambarus clarkii | reverse complement strand
TTCAAATCATAGAGCGAGGTTTCGTATTATTTAGTTCCAAGAAAAGACATATGACAATGTTTTTTCCAATACAAACGATAAAAAACAATGTGTTTTCAATAGAATTAACTAAAATGTTCTTGATTTTCCGTTTATATTACCGATGGAAGATGTACACGTAAAACCGCTCTAATCCGGCTGAAACGTCGATATATGCAAAAAAACCGAACTTTTCCCCTTTTCAATATCTTACTCAGTATTTTAACGAGAAACAAATAGTTGATTGAAAATGAAGTATTTAAGGTTATTATCTAACCAATTATGTGTTTGCATCATTTTTATCGTATATATAATGAAATAATTCCAATAAACTGAAAATTCACAAAAACGTAGAAAAACGGCAAAATATTGCCTAATTCGATGATATTTTGTTTAAATCACATAAAGGAAAAGGGCATGATAAACGTCAAAATATTGTTAAATTCGATGATTTTTCGTACGAAACTTAATGCAAGAAAACTTGCTTAAAATGCAATATTATGCGAAATTCTGAGATTTGAAGGCCAAATCACATATCGTGATACTACATGAAATAGTATCGAAATATTGGAAAAATGAATATATTTACGTAATATCAAACTACAAAAAAAACGTGAGAAAGTCCCTATTCAACCATATTTGAGGATTTTAACTTCAAATCATAGAGCGAGGTTTCGTATTATTTAAATCCAAGAAAAGACATATGACAATGTTGTTTGCAATACAAACGATAAAAATCAATGTGTTTTCATTAGAATTAACTAAAATGTTCCTGATTTTCCGTTTATATTACCGATGGAAGATGTACACGAAAACGCTCTATTCCGGCTGAAACGTCGATATATGCAATAAAAACCGAACTTCTCCCCTTTTCAATATCCTACTCAGTATTTTAACGAGAAACAAATGGTTGATTGAAAATGAAGTATTTAAGGTTAATTTCTTATCAATTATGTGTTTGCATCATTTTTATCGTATATATAATGAATTAATAACAATAAACTGAAAATTCACAAAAACGTTGAAAAACGACAAAATATTGCCTAATTCGATGATATTATGTTTAAATCACATAAAGGAAAAGGGGATGATAAACGTCAAAATATTGCTAAATTCGATGATTTTTCGTACGAACCAAAATGCAACAAAACTTGCTTTAAATGTAATATTATGCGACATTCTGAGATTTGAAGGACAAATCACATGTCGTGATACTACATGAAATAGTATCGAAATATTGGTAAAAATGAATACATTTACATAATATCAAACTACATTATTAACGTGAAAAAGTCACTATTTTACCATATATGAGGATTTTAACTTCAAATCATAGAGCGAGGTTTCGTATTATTTAGTTCCAAGAAAAGACATATGACAATGTTTTTTCCAATACAAACGATAAAAAACAATGTGTTTTCATTAGAATTAACTAAAATGTTCCTGATTTTCCGTTTATATTACCGATGGAAGATGTACACGAAAATGCTCTATTCCGGCTGAAACGTCGATATATGCAATAAAAACCGAACTTCTCCCCTTTTCAATATCCTACTCAGTATTTTAACGAGAAACAAATGGTTGATTGAAAATGAAGTATTTAAGGTTAATTTCTTATCAATTATGTGTTTGCATCATTTTTATCGTATATATAATGAATTAATAACAATAAACTGAAAATTCACAAAAACGTTGAAAAACGACAAAATATTGCCTAATTCGATGATATTATGTTTAAATCACATAAAGGAAAAGGGGATGATAAACGTCAAAATATTGCTAAATTCGATGATTTTTCGTTCGAAACAAAGTGCAAGAAAACTTGCTTTAAATGCAATATTATGCGAAATTCTGAGATTTGAAGGCCAAATCACATATCGTGATACTACATGAAATAGTATCGAAATATTGGTAAAAATGAATATATTTACTTAATATCAAACTACATGAAAAACGTGAAAAAATGAAAAAGTCACTATTTTACCACATTTGAGGATTTTAACTTCAAATCATAGAGCGAGGTTTCGTATTATTTAGATCCAAGAAAAGACATATGACAATATTGTTTCCAATACAAGTGATAAAAAACAATGTGTTTTCATTAGAATTAACTAAAATGTTTTTGATTTTCCGTTTATATTACCGATGGAAGATGTACACGTAAAACCGCTCTAATCCGGCTGAAACGTCGATGTATGCAATAAAAACCGAACTTCTCCCCTTTTCAATATCTTACTCAGTATTTTAACGAGAAAAAAATAGTTGATTGAAAATGAAGTATTTAAGGTTATTATCTAATCAATTATGTGTTTGCATTATTTTTATCGTATATATAATGAATTAATACCCACAGACCGAAAATTCACATAAACGTGGAAAAACGGCAAAATATTGCCTAATTCGATCATTTTTCGTTCGAAACAAAGTGCAAGAAAACTGGCTTTAAATGCAATATTATGCGAAATTCTGAGATTTGAAGGCCAAATCACATGTCGTGATACTACATGAAATAGTATCGAAATATTGGTAAAAATGAATACATTTACGTAATATCAAACTACATTATTAACGTGAAAAAGTCACTATTTTACCATATTTGAGGATTTTAACTTCAAATCATAGAGCGAGGTTTCGTATTATTTAGATCCAAGAAAAGACATATGACAATGTTGTTTCCAATACAAATGATAAAAAACAATGTGTTTTCATTAGAATTAACTAAAATGTTCTTGATTTTCCGTTCATATTACCGATGGAAGATGTACACGTAAAACCGCTCTAATCCGGCTGAAACGTCGATATATGCAATAAAAACAGGACTTCTCCCCTTTTCAATATCTTACTCAGTATTTTAACGAGAAACAAATAGTTGATTGAAAATGAAGTATTTAAGGTTATTATCTAATCAATTATGTGTTTGAATCATTTTTATCGTATATATAATGAATTAATACCCATAAACTGAAAATTCACAAAAACGTGGAAAAACGGCAAAATATTGCCTAATTTGATGATATTTTGTTTAAATCACATAAAGGAAAAGGGCATGATAAACGTCAAAATATTGCTATATTCGATGATTTTTCGTACGAAACAAAATGCAAGAAACTTGCTTAAAATGCAATATTAGGCGAAATTCTGAGATTTGAAGGCCAAATCACATGTGATACTACATGAAATAGTATCGAAATATTGGTAAAAATGAATACATTTACGTAATATCAAACTACATTATTAACGTGAAAAAGTCACTATTTTACCATATTTGAGGATTTTAACTTCATATCATAGAGCGAGGTTTCGTATTATTTAGTTCCAAGAAAAGACATATGACAATGTTGTTTCCAATACAAATGATAAAAAACAATGTGTTTTCATTAGAATTAACTAAAATGTTCTTCATTTTCCGTTCATATTACCGATGGAAGATGTACACGTAAAACCGCTCTAATCCGGCTGAAACGTCGATATATGCAATAAAAACAGGACTTCTGCCCTTTTCAATATCTTACTCAGTATTTTAACGAGAAACAAATAGTTGATTGAAAATGAAGTATTTAAGGTTATTATCTAATCAATTATGTGTTTGAATCATTTTTATCGTATATATAATGAATTAATACCCATAAACTGAAAATTCACAAAAACGTGGAAAAACGGCAAAATATTGCCTAATTTGATGATATTTTGTTTAAATCACATAAAGGAAAAGGGCATGATAAACGTCAAAATATTGCTATATTCGATGATTTTTCGTACGGAACAAAATGCAAGAAACTTGCTTAAAATGCAATATTAGGCGAAATTCTGAGATTTGAAGGCCAAATCACATGTCGTGATACTACATGAAATAGTATCGAAGTATTGGTAAAAATGAATATATTTACGTAATATCAAACTACATGAAAAACGTGAAAATTCACTATTTAACCATATTTGAGGATTTTAACTTCATATTATAGAGCGAGGTTTCGTATTATTTAGATCCAAGAAAAGACATATTACAATGTTGTTTCCAATACAAATGATAAAAATCAATGTGTTTTCATTATAATTAACTAAAATGTTCCTGATTTTATGTTTATATTACCGATGGAAGATGTACACGAAAACATCTCTATTCCGGCTGAAACGTCGATATATGCAATAAAAATAGAACTTCTCCCCTTTTCAATATCTTACTCAGTATTTTAACAAGAAACAAATAGTTGATTGAAAATTAAGTATTTAAGGTTATTATCTAATCAATTATGTGTTTGCATTATTTTTATCGTATATATAATGAATTAATACCCATAAACTGAAAATTC
Organism: Procambarus clarkii; assembly: GCF_040958095.1. NCBI lineage: Eukaryota > Metazoa > Arthropoda > Malacostraca > Decapoda > Cambaridae > Procambarus > Procambarus clarkii. The sequence goes on along the minus strand of NC_091226.1, from coordinate 25,080,345 downwards.
ACAAAAACGTGGAAAAACGGCAAAATATTGTCTAATTCGATGATATTTTGTTTAAATCACATAAAGGAAAAGGGGATGATAAACGTCAAAATATTGCTAAATTCGATGATTTTTCGGACGGCACAAAATGCAAGAAAACTTGCTTAAAATGCAATATTGTGCGACATTCTGAGATTTGAAGGCCAAATCACATATCGTGATACTACATGAAATAGTATCGACATATTGGTAAAAATTAAATATATTTACGTAATATCAATCTACATGATTAACGTGAAAAAGTCACTATTTTACCATATCTGAGGATTTTAACTTCAAATCATAGAGCGAGGTTTCGTATTATTTAGATCCAAGAAAAGACATATGACAATGTTGTTTCCAATACAAATGATAAAAAAAAATGTGTTTTCATTAGAATTAACTAAAATGTTCTTGATTTTCCGTTTATATTACCGATGGAAGATGTACACGTAAAACCGCTCTAATCCGGCTGAAACGTCGATATATGCAATAAAAACCGAACTTCTCCCCTTTTCAATATCCTACTCAGTATTTTAACGAGAAACAAATTGTTGATTGAAAATTAAGTATTTAAGGTTATTATCTAATCAATTATGTGTTTGCATCATTTTTATCGTATATATAATGAATTAATACCCATAAACTGAAAATTCACAAAAACGTGGAAAAACGGGAAAATATTGCCTAATTCGATGATATTTTGTTTAAATCACATAAAGGAAAAGGGGATGATAAACGTCAAAATATTGCTAAATTCGATGATTTTTCGTTCGAAACAAAGTGCAAGAAAACTTGCTTTAAATGCAATATTATGCGAAATTCTGAGATTTGAAGGCCAAATCACATATCGTGATACTACATGAAATAGTATCGAAATATTGGTAAAAATGAATATATTTACTTAATATCAAACTACATGAAAAACGTGAAAAAATGAAAAAGTCACTATTTTACCACATTTGAGGATTTTAACTTCAAATCATAGAGCGAGGTTTCGTATTATTTAGATCCAAGAAAAGACATATGACAATATTGTTTCCAATACAAGTGATAAAAAACAATGTGTTTTCATTAGAATTAACTAAAATGTTTTTGATTTTCCGTTTATATTACCGATGGAAGATGTACACGTAAAACCGCTCTAATCCGGCTGAAACGTCGATGTATGCAATAAAAACCGAACTTCTCCCCTTTTCAATATCTTACTCAGTATTTTAACGAGAAAAAAATAGTTGATTGAAAATGAAGTATTTAAGGTTATTATCTAATCAATTATGTGTTTGCATTATTTTTATCGTATATATAATGAATTAATACCCACAGACCGAAAATTCACATAAACGTGGAAAAACGGCAAAATATTGCCTAATTCGATCATTTTTCGTTCGAAACAAAGTGCAAGAAAACTGGCTTTAAATGCAATATTATGCGAAATTCTGAGATTTGAAGGCCAAATCACATGTCGTGATACTACATGAAATAGTATCGAAATATTGGTAAAAATGAATACATTTACGTAATATCAAACTACATTATTAACGTGAAAAAGTCACTATTTTACCATATTTGAGGATTTTAACTTCAAATCATAGAGCGAGGTTTCGTATTATTTAGATCCAAGAAAAGACATATGACAATGTTGTTTCCAATACAAATGATAAAAAACAATGTGTTTTCATTAGAATTAACTAAAATGTTCTTGATTTTCCGTTCATATTACCGATGGAAGATGTACACGTAAAACCGCTCTAATCCGGCTGAAACGTCGATATATGCAATAAAAACAGGACTTCTCCCCTTTTCAATATCTTACTCAGTATTTTAACGAGAAACAAATAGTTGATTGAAAATGAAGTATTTAAGGTTATTATCTAATCAATTATGTGTTTGAATCATTTTTATCGTATATATAATGAATTAATACCCATAAACTGAAAATTCACAAAAACGTGGAAAAACGGCAAAATATTGCCTAATTTGATGATATTTTGTTTAAATCACATAAAGGAAAAGGGCATGATAAACGTCAAAATATTGCTATATTCGATGATTTTTCGTACGAAACAAAATGCAAGAAACTTGCTTAAAATGCAATATTAGGCGAAATTCTGAGATTTGAAGGCCAAATCACATGTGATACTACATGAAATAGTATCGAAATATTGGTAAAAATGAATACATTTACGTAATATCAAACTACATTATTAACGTGAAAAAGTCACTATTTTACCATATTTGAGGATTTTAACTTCATATCATAGAGCGAGGTTTCGTATTATTTAGTTCCAAGAAAAGACATATGACAATGTTGTTTCCAATACAAATGATAAAAAACAATGTGTTTTCATTAGAATTAACTAAAATGTTCTTCATTTTCCGTTCATATTACCGATGGAAGATGTACACGTAAAACCGCTCTAATCCGGCTGAAACGTCGATATATGCAATAAAAACAGGACTTCTGCCCTTTTCAATATCTTACTCAGTATTTTAACGAGAAACAAATAGTTGATTGAAAATGAAGTATTTAAGGTTATTATCTAATCAATTATGTGTTTGAATCATTTTTATCGTATATATAATGAATTAATACCCATAAACTGAAAATTCACAAAAACGTGGAAAAACGGCAAAATATTGCCTAATTTGATGATATTTTGTTTAAATCACATAAAGGAAAAGGGCATGATAAACGTCAAAATATTGCTATATTCGATGATTTTTCGTACGGAACAAAATGCAAGAAACTTGCTTAAAATGCAATATTAGGCGAAATTCTGAGATTTGAAGGCCAAATCACATGTCGTGATACTACATGAAATAGTATCGAAGTATTGGTAAAAATGAATATATTTACGTAATATCAAACTACATGAAAAACGTGAAAATTCACTATTTAACCATATTTGAGGATTTTAACTTCATATTATAGAGCGAGGTTTCGTATTATTTAGATCCAAGAAAAGACATATTACAATGTTGTTTCCAATACAAATGATAAAAATCAATGTGTTTTCATTATAATTAACTAAAATGTTCCTGATTTTATGTTTATATTACCGATGGAAGATGTACACGAAAACATCTCTATTCCGGCTGAAACGTCGATATATGCAATAAAAATAGAACTTCTCCCCTTTTCAATATCTTACTCAGTATTTTAACAAGAAACAAATAGTTGATTGAAAATTAAGTATTTAAGGTTATTATCTAATCAATTATGTGTTTGCATTATTTTTATCGTATATATAATGAATTAATACCCATAAACTGAAAATTCACAAAAACGTGGAAAAACGGCAAAATATTGTCTAATTCGATGATATTTTGTTTAAATCACATAAAGGAAAAGGGGATGATAAACGTCAAAATATTGCTAAATTCGATGATTTTTCGGACGGCACAAAATGCAAGAAAACTTGCTTAAAATGCAATATTGTGCGACATTCTGAGATTTGAAGGCCAAATCACATATCGTGATACTACATGAAATAGTATCGACATATTGGTAAAAATTAAATATATTTACGTAATATCAATCTACATGATTAACGTGAAAAAGTCACTATTTTACCATATCTGAGGATTTTAACTTCAAATCATAGAGCGAGGTTTCGTATTATTTAGATCCAAGAAAAGACATATGACAATGTTGTTTCCAATACAAATGATAAAAAAAAATGTGTTTTCATTAGAATTAACTAAAATGTTCTTGATTTTCCGTTTATATTACCGATGGAAGATGTACACGTAAAACCGCTCTAATCCGGCTGAAACGTCGATATATGCAATAAAAACCGAACTTCTCCCCTTTTCAATATCCTACTCAGTATTTTAACGAGAAACAAATTGTTGATTGAAAATTAAGTATTTAAGGTTATTATCTAATCAATTATGTGTTTGCATCATTTTTATCGTATATATAATGAATTAATACCCATAAACTGAAAATTCACAAAAACGTGGAAAAACGGGAAAATATTGCCTAATTCGATGATATTTTGTTTAAATCACATAAAGGAAAAGGGGATGATGAACGTCAAAATATTGCTAAATTCGATGATTTTTCGTACGAAACAAAATGCAAGAAAACTTGCTTAAAATGCAATATTATGCGAAATTCTGAGATTTGTAGGCCAAATTACATATCGTGATATTACATGAAATAGTATCGAAATATTGGTAAAAATGAATATATTTACGAAATATCGAACTACATGATTAACGTGAAAAAGTCACTATTGTACAATATTTGAGGATTTTAACTTCATATCATAGAGCGAGGTTTCGTATTATTTAGTTCCAAGAAAAGACATATGACAATATTTTTTCCAATACAAACGATAAAAATCAATGTGTTTTCATTAGAATTAACTAAAATGTTCCTGATTTTCCGTTTATATTACCGATGGAAGATGTACACAAAAACTGCTCTATTCCGGCTGAAACGTCGATATATGCAATAAAACCGAACTTCTCCCCTTTTCAATATCTTTCTCAGTATTTTAACGAGAAACAAATAGATGATTGAAAATGAAGTATATAAGGTTATTATCTAATCAATTATGTGTTTGCATTATTTTTATCGTATAAATAATGAATTAATACCCACAGACCGAAAATTCACATAAACGTGGAAAAACGGCAAAATATTGCCTAATTCGATGATATTTTGTTTAAATCACATAAAGGAAAAGGAGATGATAAACGTCAAAATATTGCTAAATTCGATGATTTTTCGTTCGAAACAAAGTGCAAGAAAACTTGCTTTATATGCAATATTATGCGAAATTCTGAGATTTGAAGGCCAAATCACATATCGTGATACTACATGAAATAGTATCGAAATATTGGTAAAAATGAATATATTTACTTAATATCAAACTACATGAAAAACGTGAAAAAATGAAAAAGTCACTATTTTACCACATTTGAGGATTTTAACTTCAAATCATAGAGCGAGGTTTCGTATTATTTAGATCCAAGAAAAGACATATGACAATATTGTGTCCAATACAAGTCATAAAAAACAATGTGTTTTCATTAGAATTAACTAAAATGTTTTTGATTTTCCGTTTACATTACCGTTGGAAGATGTACACGTAAAACCGCTCTAATCCGGCTGAAACGTCGATGTATGCAATACAAACCGAACTTCTCCCCTTTTCAATATCTTACTCAGTATTTTAACGAGAAACAAATAGTTGATTGAAAATGAAGTATTTAAGGTTATTATCTAACCAATTATGTGTTTGCATCCTTTTTATCGTATATATAGTGAATTAATACCCATGAACTGAAAATTTACAAAAACGTGGAAAAATGCCAAAATATTTCCTAATTCGATGATATTTTGTTTAAATCACATAATGGAAAAGGAGATGATAAACGTCAAATTATTGCCAAATTCGATGATTTTTCGTACGGCACAAAATGCAAGAAAACTTGCTTAAAATGCAATATTATGTGAAATTTTGAGATTTGAAGGCCAAATCACATATCGCGATACTACCTGAAATAGTATCGAAATATTGGTAAAAATGAATATATTTACGTAATATCAAACTACATGATTAACGTGAAAAAGTCACTATTTTACCATATTTGAGGATATAACTTCAAATCATACAGCGAGGTTTCGTATTATTTAAATCCAAGAAAAGACATATGACAACGTTGTTTCCAATACAAATGAAAAAAACAATGTGTTTTCATTAGAATAAACTAAAATGTTCTTGATATACCGTTTATATTACCGATGGAAGATGTACACGTAAAACCGTTCTAATCCGGCTGAAGCGTCGATATATGCAATAAAATCCGAACTTCTCCCCTTTTCAATATCTTACTCAGTATTTTAACGAGAAACAAATAGTTGATTGAAAATGAAGTATTTAAGAATAATTTCTTGTCAATTATGTGTTTGCATCATTTTTATCGTATATATAATGAATTAATAACAATAAACTGAAAATTCACAAAAACGTGGAAAAACGACAAAATATTGCCTAATTCGATGATATTATGTTTAAATCACATAAAGGAAAAGGGGATGATAAACGTCAAAATATTGCTAAATTCGATGATTTTTCGTTCGAAACAAAGTGCAAGAAAACTTGCTTTAAATGCAATATTATGCGAAATTCTGAGATTTGAAGGCCAAATCACATATCGTGATACTACATGAAATAGTATCGAAATATTGGTAAAAATGAATATATTTACGTAATATCAAACTACATGAAAAACGTGAAAAAAGTCCCCATTCAACCATATTTGAGGATTTTAATTTCAAATTATAGAGCGAGGTTTCGTATTATTTAGATCCATGAAAAGACATATGACAATGTTGTTTCCAATACAAATGATAAAAAACAATGTGTTTTCATTAGAATTAACTAAAATGTTTCTGATTTTCCGTTTATATTACCGATGGAAGATGTACACGTAAAACCGCTCTAATCCGGCTGAAACGTCGATATATGCAATAAAAACAGGACTTCTGCCCTTTTCAATATCTTACTCAGTATTTTAACGAGAAACAAATAGTTGATTGAAAATGAAGTATTTAAGGTTATTATCTAATCAATTATGTGTTTGAATCATTTTTATCGTATATATGATGAATTAATACCCATAAACTGAAAATTCACAAAAACGTGGAAAAACGGCAAAATATTGCCTAATTTGATGATATTTTGTTTAAATCACATAAAAGAAAAGGGCATGATAAACGTCAAAATATTGCTATATTCGATGATTTTTCGTACGGAACAAAATGCAAGAAACTTGCTTAAAATGCAATATTAGGCGAAATTCTGAGATTTGAAGGCCAAATCACATGTCGTGATACTACATGAAATAGTATCGAAGTATTGGTAAAAATGAATACATTTACGTAATATCAAACTACATTATTAACGTTAAAAAGTCACTATTTTACCATATTTGAGGATTTTAACTTCAAATCATAGAGCGAGGTTTCGTATTATTTAGTTCCAAGAAAAGACATATGACAATGTTTTTTCCAATACAAACGATAAAAATCAATGTGTTTTCATTAGAATTAACTAAAATGTTCCTGATTTTCCGTTTATATTACCGATGGAAGATGAACACAAAAACTGCTCTATTCCGGCTGAAACGTCGATATATGCAATAAAAACAGAACTTCTCCCCTTTTCAATATCTTTCTCAGTATTTTAACGAGAAACAAATAGATGATTGAAAATGAAGTATATAAGGTTATTATCTAATCAATTATGTGTTTGCATTATTTTTATCGTATAAATAATGAATTAATACCCACAGACCGAAAATTCACATAAACGTGGAAAAACGGCAAAATATTGCCTAATTCGATGATATTTTGTTTAAATCACATAAAGGAAAAGGAGATGATAAACGTCAAAATATTGCTAAATTCGATGATTTTTCGTTCGAAACAAAGTGCAAGAAAACTTGCTTTATATGCAATATTATGCGAAATTCTGAGATTTGAAGGCCAAATCACATATCGTGATACTACATGAAATAGTATCGAAATATTGGTAAAAATGAATATATTTACTTAATATCAAACTACATGAAAAACGTGAAAAAATGAAAAAGTCACTATTTTACCACATTTGAGGATTTTAACTTCAAATCATAGAGCGAGGTTTCGTATTATTTAGATCCAAGAAAAGACATATGACAATATTGTTTCCAATACAAGTCATAAAAAACAATGTGTTTTCATTAGAATTAACTAAAATGTTTTTGATTTTCCGTTTACATTACCGATGGAAGATGTACACGTAAAACCGCTCTAATCCGGCTGAAACGTCGATGTATGCAATACAAACCGAACTTCTCCCCTTTTCAATATCTTACTCAGTATTTTAACGAGAAACAAATAGTTGATTGAAAATGAAGTATTTAAGGTTATTATCTAACCAATTATGTGTTTGCATCCTTTTTATCGTATATATAGTGAATTAATACCCATGAACTGAAAATTTACAAAAACGTGGAAAAATGCCAAAATATTTCCTAATTCGATGATATTTTGTTTAAATCACATAATGGAAAAGGAGATGATAAACGTCAAATTATTGCCAAATTCGATGATTTTTCGTACGGCACAAAATGCAAGAAAACTTGCTTAAAATGCAATATTATGTGAAATTCTGAGATTTGAAGGCCAAATCACATATCGTGATACTACCTGAAATAGTATCGAAATATTGGTAAAAATGAATATATTTACGTAATATCAAACTACATGATTAACGTGAAAAAGTCACTATTTTACCATATTTGAGGATATAACTTCAAATCATACAGCGAGGTTTCGTATTATTTAAATCCAAGAAAAGACATATGACAACGTTGTTTCCAATACAAATGAAAAAAACAATGTGTTTTCATTAGAATTAACTAAAATGTTCTTGATATACCGTTTATATTACCGATGGAAGATGTACACGTAAAACCGTTCTAATCCGGCTGAAGCGTCGATATATGCAATAAAAGCCGAACTTCTCCCCTTTTCAATATCCTACTTAGTATTTTAACGAGAAACAAATGGTTGATTGAAAATGAAGTATTTAAGGGAAATTTCTAATCAATTATGTGTTTGCATCATTTTTATCGTATATTTAATGAATTAATAACAATAAACTGAAAATTCACAAAAAACGTGGAAAAACGGCAAAATATTGCCTAATTCGATGTTTAAAACTAATTATGTTTAAATCACATAAAGGAAAAGGAGATGATAAACGTCAAAGTATTGCTAAATTTGATGATTTTCGTACGAACAAAATGCAAGAAAACTTGCTTAAAATGCAATATTAAGCGAAATTCTGAGATTTGAAGGCCAAATCACATATCGTGATACTACATGAAATAGAATCGAAATATTGGTAAAAATGAATATATTTACGTAATATCAAACTACATGAAAAACGTGAAAATTCACTATTTAACCATATTTGAGGATTTTAACTTCATATCATAGAGCGAGGTTTCGTATTATTTAGATCCAAGAAAAGACATATGACAATGTTGTTTCCAATACAAATGATAAAAAACAATGTGTTTTCATTAGAATTAACTAAAATGTTCTTGTTTTTCCGTTTATATTACCGATGGAAGATGTACACGTAAAACCGCTCTAATCCGGCTGAAACGTCGATATATGCAATAAAAACCGAACTTCTCCCCTTTTCAATATCCTACTCAGTATTTTAACGAGAAACAAATAGTTGATTGAAAATTAAGTATTTAAGGTTATTATCTAATCAATTATGTGTTTGCGTCATTTTTATCGTATATATAATGAATTAATACCCATAAACTGAAAATTCACAAAAACGTGGAAAAACGGCAAAATATTGCCTAATTCGATGATATTTTGTTTAAATCACATGAAGGAAAAGGGGATGATAAACGTCAAAATATTGCTAAATTCGATGATTTTTCGTACGAAACAAAATGCAAGAAAACTTGCTTAAAATGCAATATTATGCGACATTCTGAGATTTGAAGGCCAAATCACATATCGTGATACTACATGAAATAGTATCGAATTATTGGTAAAAATGAATATATTTACGTAATATCAATCTACATGATTAACGTGAAAAAGTCACTATTTTACCATATCTGAGGATTTTAACTTCAAATCATAGAGCGAGGTTTCGTATTATTTAGATCCAAGAAAAGACATATGACAATGTTGTTTCGAATACAAATGATAAAAAACAATGTGTTTTCATTAGAATTAACTAAAATGTTCTTGATTTTCCGTTTATATTACCGATGGAAGATGTACACGTAAAACCGCTCTAATCCGGCTGAAACGTTGATATATGCAATAAAAACCGAACTTCTCCCCTTTTCAATATCCTACTCAGTATTTTAACGAGAAACAAATAGTTGATTGAAAATGAAGTATTTAAGGTTATTATTTTATCAATTATGTGTTTGCATCCTTTTTATCGTATATATAGTGAATTAATACCCATGAACTGAAAATTTACAAAAACGTGGAAAAATGCCAAAATATTGCCTAATTCGATGATATTTTGTTTAAATCACATAATGGAAAAGGGGATGATAAACGTCAAATTATTGCAAAATTCGATGATTTTTCGTACGGCACAAAATGCAAGAAAACTTGCTTAAAATGCAATATTATGTGACATTCTGAGATTTGAAGGCCAAATCACATGTCGTGATACTACATGAAATAGTATCGAAGTATTGGTAAAAATGAATACATTTACGTAATATCAAACTACATTATTAACGTGAAAAAGTCACTATTTTACCATATTTGAGGATTTTAACTTCAAATCATAGAGCGAGGTTTCGTATTATTTAGTTCCAAGAAAAGACATATGACAATGTTTTTCCAATACAAACGATAAAAATCAATGTGTTTTCATTAGAATTAACTAAAATGTTCCTGATTTTCCGTTTATATTACCGATGGAAGATGAACACAAAAACTGCTCTATTCCGGCTGAAACGTCGATATATGCAATAAAAACAGAACTTCTCCCCTTTTCAATATCTTTCTCAGTATTTTAACGAGAAACAAATAGATGATTGAAAATGAAGTATATAAGGTTATTATCTAATCAATTATGTGTTTGCATTATTTTTATCGTATAAATAATGAATTAATACCCACAGACCGAAAATTCACATAAACGTGGAAAAACGGCAAAATATTGCCTAATTCGATGATATTTTGTTTAAATCACATAAAGGAAAAGGAGATGATAAACGTCAAAATATTGCTAAATTCGATGATTTTTCGTTCGAAACAAAGTGCAAGAAAACTTGCTTTATATGCAATATTATGCGAAATTCTGAGATTTGAAGGCCAAATCACATATCGTGATACTACATGAAATAGTATCGAAATATTGGTAAAAATGAATATATTTACTTAATATCAAACTACATGAAAAACGTGAAAAAATGAAAAAGTCACTATTTTACCACATTTGAGGATTTTAACTTCAAATCATAGAGCGAGGTTTCGTATTATTTAGATCCAAGAAAAGACATATGACAATATTGTTTCCAATACAAGTCATAAAAAACAATGTGTTTTCATTAGAATTAACTAAAATGTTTTTGATTTTCCGTTTACATTACCGATGGAAGATGTACACGTAAAACCGCTCTAATCCGGCTGAAACGTCGATGTATGCAATACAAACCGAACTTCTCCCCTTTTCAATATCTTACTCAGTATTTTAACGAGAAACAAATAGTTGATTGAAAATGAAGTATTTAAGGTTATTATCTAACCAATTATGTGTTTGCATCCTTTTTATCGTATATATAGTGAATTAATACCCATGAACTGAAAATTTACAAAAACGTGGAAAAATGCCAAAATATTTCCTAATTCGATGATATTTTGTTTAAATCACATAATGGAAAAGGAGATGATAAACGTCAAATTATTGCCAAATTCGATGATTTTTCGTACGGCACAAAATGCAAGAAAACTTGCTTAAAATGCAATATTATGCGAAATTCTGAGATTTGAAGGCCAAATCACATATCGTGATACTACCTGAAATAGTATCGAAATATTGGTAAAAATGAATATATTTACGTAATATCAAACTACATGATTAACGTGAAAAAGTCACTATTTTACCATATTTGAGGATATAACTTCAAATCATACAGCGAGGTTTCGTATTATTTAAATCCAACAAAAGACATATGACAACGTTGTTTCCAATACAAATGAAAAAAACAATGTGTTTTCATTAGAATTAACTAAAATGTTCTTGATATACCGTTTATATTACCGATGGAAGATGTACACGTAAAACCGTTCTAATCCGGCTGAAGTGTCGATATATGCAATAAAATCCGAACTTCTCCCCTTTTCAATATCTTACTCAGTATTTTAACGAGAAACAAATAGTTGATTGAAAATGAAGTATTTAAGAATAATTTCTTGTCAATTATGTGTTTGCATCATTTTTATCGTATATATAATGAATTAATAACAATAAACTGAAAATTCACAAAAACGTGGAAAAACGACAAAATATTGCCTAATTCGATGATATTATGTTTAAATCACATAAAGGAAAAGGGGATGATAAACGTCAAAATATTGCTAAATTCGATGATTTTTCGTTCGAAACAAAGTGCAAGAAAACTTGCTTTAAATGCAATATTATGCGAAATTCTGAGATTTGAAGGCCAAATCACATATCGTGATACTACATGAAATAGTATCGAAATATTGGTAAAAATGAATATATTTACGTAATATCAAACTACATGAAAAACGTGAAAAAAGTCCCCATTCAACCATATTTGAGGATTTTAATTTCCAATTATAGAGCGAGGTTTCATATTATTTAGATCCATGAAAAGACATATGACAATGTTGTTTCCAATACAAATGATAAAAAACAATGTGTTTTCATTAGAATTAACTAAAATGTTTCTGATTTTCCGTTTATATTACCGATGGAAGATGTACACGTAAAACCGCTCTAATCCGGCTGAAACGTCGATATATGCAATAAAAACAGGACTTCTGCCCTTTTCAATATCTTACTCAGTATTTTAACGAGAAACAAATAGTTGATTGAAAATGAAGTATTTAAGGTTATTATCTAATCAATTATGTGTTTGAATCATTTTTATCGTATATATGATGAATTAATACCCATAAACTGAAAATTCACAAAAACGTGGAAAAACGGCAAAATATTGCCTAATTTGATGATATTTTGTTTAAATCACATAAAGGAAAAGGGCATGATAAACGTCAAAATATTGCTATATTCGATGATTTTTCGTACGGAACAAAATGCAAGAAACTTGCTTAAAATGCAATATTAGGCGAAATTCTGAGATTTGAAGGCCAAATCACATGTCGTGATACTACATGAAATAGTATCGAAGTATTGGTAAAAATGAATACATTTACGTAATATCAAACTACATTATTAACGTGAAAAAGTCACTATTTTACCATATTTGAGGATTTTAACTTCAAATCATAGAGCGAGGTTTCGTATTATTTAGTTCCAAGAAAAGACATATGACAATGTTTTTTCCAATACAAACGATAAAAATCAATGTGTTTTCATTAGAATTAACTAAAATGTTCCTGATTTTCCGTTTATATTACCGATGGAAGATGAACACAAAAACTGCTCTATTCCGGCTGAAACGTCGATATATGCAATAAAAACAGAACTTCTCCCCTTTTCAATATCTTTCTCAGTATTTTAACGAGAAACAAATAGATGATTGAAAATGAAGTATATAAGGTTATTATCTAATCAATTATGTGTTTGCATTATTTTTATCGTATAAATAATGAATTAATACCCACAGACCGAAAATTCACATAAACGTGGAAAAACGGCAAAATATTGCCTAATTCGATGATATTTTGTTTAAATCACATAAAGGAAAAGGAGATGATAAACGTCAAAATATTGCTAAATTCGATGATTTTTCGTTCGAAACAAAGTGCAAGAAAACTTGCTTTATATGCAATATTATGCGAAATTCTGAGATTTGAAGGCCAAATCACATATCGTGATACTACATGAAATAGTATCGAAATATTGGTAAAAATGAATATATTTACTTAATATCAAACTACATGAAAAACGTGAAAAAATGAAAAAGTCACTATTTTACCACATTTGAGGATTTTAACTTCAAATCATAGAGCGAGGTTTCGTATTATTTAGATCCAAGAAAAGACATATGACAATATTGTTTCCAATACAAGTCATAAAAAACAATGTGTTTTCATTAGAATTAACTAAAATGTTTTTGATTTTCCGTTTACATTACCGATGGAAGATGTACACGTAAAACCGCTCTAATCCGGCTGAAACGTCGATGTATGCAATACAAACCGAACTTCTCCCCTTTTCAATATCTTACTCAGTATTTTAACGAGAAACAAATAGTTGATTGAAAATGAAGTATTTAAGGTTATTATCTAACCAATTATGTGTTTGCATCCTTTTTATCGTATATATAGTGAATTAATACCCATGAACTGAAAATTTACAAAAACGTGGAAAAATGCCAAAATATTTCCTAATTCGATGATATTTTATTTAAATCACATAATGGAAAAGGGGATGATAAACGTCAAATTATTGCCAAATTCGATGATTTTTCGTACGGCACAAAATGCAAGAAAACTTGCTTAAAATGCAATATTATGTGAAATTCTGAGATTTGAAGGCCAAATCACATATCGTGATACTACCAGAAATAGTATCGAAATATTGGTAAAAATGAATATATTTACGTAATATCAAACTACATGATTAACGTGAAAAAGTCACTATTTTACCATATTTGAGGACTTTAACTTCAAATCATAGAGCGAGGTTTCGTATTATTTAGATCCAAGAAAAGACATATGACAATGTTGTTTCCAATACAAATGATAAAAAACAATGTGTTTTCATTAGAATTAACTAAAATGTTCTTGATATACCGTTTATATTACCGATGGAAGATGTACACGTAAAACCGTTCTAATCCGGCTGAAGCGTCGATATATGCAATAAAAGCCGAACTTCTCCCCTTTTCAATATCCTACTTAGTATTTTAACGAGAAACAAATGGTTGATTGAAAATGAAGTATTTAAGGGAAATTTCTAATCAATTATGTGTTTGCATCATTTTTATCGTATATTTAATGAATTAATAACAATAAACTGAAAATTCACAAAAAACGTGGAAAAACGGCAAAATATTGCCTAATTCGATGTTTAAAACTAATTATGTTTAAATCACATAAAGGAAAAGGAGATGATAAACGTCAAAGTATTGCTAAATTTGATGATTTTCGTACGAACAAAATGCAAGAAAACTTGCTTAAAATGCAATATTAAGCGAAATTCTGAGATTTGAAGGCCAAATCACATATCGTGATACTACATGAAATAGAATCGAAATATTGGTAAAAATGAATATATTTACGTAATATCAAACTACATGAAAAACGTGAAAATTCACTATTTAACCATATTTGAGGATTTTAACTTCATATCATAGAGCGAGGTTTCGTATTATTTAGATCCAAGAAAAGACATATTACAATGTTGTTTCCAATACAAATGATAAAAATCAATGTGTTTTCATTATAATTAACTAAAATGTTCCTGATTTTATGTTTATATTACCGATGGAAGATGTACACGAAAACATCTCTATTCCGGCTGAAACGTCGATATATGCAATAAAAATAGAACTTCTCCCCTTTTCAATATCTTACTCAGTATTTTAACAAGAAACAAATAGTTGATTGAAAATTAAGTATTTAAGGTTATTATCTAATCAATTATGTGTTTGCATCATTTTTATCGTATATATAATGAATTAATACCCATAAACTGAAAATTCACAAAAACGTGGAAAAACGGCAAAATATTGCCTAATTCGATGATATTTTGTTTAAATCACATAAAGGAAAAGGGGATGATAAACGTCAAAATATTGCTAAATTCGATGATTTTCCGTACGGCACAAAATGCAAGAAAACTTGCTTAAAATGCAATATTATGCGACATTCTGAGATTTGAAGGCCAAATCACATATCGTGATACTACATGAAATAGTATCGAAATATTGGTAAAAATGAATATATTTACGTAATATCAATCTACATGATTAACGTGAAAAAGTCACTATTTTACCATATCCGAGGATTTTAACTTCAAATCATAGAGCGAGGTTTCGTATTATTTAGATCCAAGAAAAGACATATGACAATGTTGTTTCCAATACAAATGATAAAAAACAATGTGTTTTCATTAGAATTAACTAAAATGTTCTTGTTTTTCCGTTTATATTACCGATGGAAGATGTACACGTAAAACCGCTCTAATCCGGCTGAAACGTCGATATATGCAATAAAAACCGAACTTCTCCCCTTTTCAATATCCTACTCAGTATTTTAACGAGAAACAAATAGTTGATTGAAAATTAAGTATTTAAGGTTATTATCTAATCAATTATGTGTTTGCGTCATTTTTATCGTATATATAATGAATTAATACCCATAAACTGAAAATTCACAAAAACGTGGAAAAACGGCAAAATATTGCCTAATTCGATGATATTTTGTTTAAATCACATGAAGGAAAAGGGGATGATAAACGTCAAAATATTGCTAAATTCGATGATTTTTCGTACGAAACAAAATGCAAGAAAACTTGCTTAAAATACAATATTATGCGACATTCTGAGATTTGAAGGCCAAATCACATATCGTGATACTACATGAAATAGTATCGAATTATTGGTAAAAATGAATATATTTACGTAATATCAATCTACATGATTAACGTGAAAAAGTCACTATTTTACCATATCTGAGGATTTTAACTTCAAATCATAGAGCGAGGTTTCGTATTATTTAGATCCAAGAAAAGACATATGACAATGTTGTTTCGAATACAAATGATAAAAAACAATGTGTTTTCATTAGAATTAACTAAAATGTTCTTGATTTTCCGTTTATATTACCGATGGAAGATGTACACGTAAAACCGCTCTAATCCGGCTGAAACGTTGATATATGCAATAAAAACCGAACTTCTCCCCTTTTCAATATCCTACTCAGTATTTTAACGAGAAACAAATAGTTGATTGAAAATGAAGTATTTAAGGTTATTATTTTATCAATTATGTGTTTGCATCCTTTTTATCGTATATATAGTGAATTAATACCCATGAACTGAAAATTTACAAAAACGTGGAAAAATGCCAAAATATTGCCTAATTCGATGATATTTTGTTTAAATCACATAATGGAAAAGGGGATGATAAACGTCAAATTATTGCAAAATTCGATGATTTTTCGTACGGCACAAAATGCAAGAAAACTTGCTTAAAATGCAATATTATGTGACATTCTGAGATTTGAACGCCAAATCACATATCGTGATACTACCTGAAATAGTATCGAAATATTGGTAAAAATGAATATATTTACGTAATATCAAACTACATGATTAACGTGAAAAAGTCACTATTTTACCATATATGAGGATTTTAACTTCAAATCATAGAGCGAGGTTTCTTATTATTTAGATCCAAGAAATGACATGACATGACATATGACAATGTTGTTTCCAATACAAATGATAAAAAACAATGTGTTTTCATTAGAATTAACTAAAATGTTCTTGATATACCGTTTATATTACCGATGGAAGATGTACACGTAAAACCGTTCTAATCCGGCTGAAGCGTCGATATTTGCAATAAAAGCCGAACTTCTCCCCTTTTCAATATCCTACTCAGTATTTTAACGAGAAACAAATGGTTGATTGAAAATAAAGTATTTAAGGGAAATTTCTAATCAATTATGTGTTTGCATCATTTTTATCGTATATTTAATGAATTAATAACAATAAACTGAAAATTCACAAAAAACGTGGAAAAACGGCAAAATATTGCCTAATTCGATGTTTAAAACTAATTATGTTTAAATCACATAAAGGAAAAGGAGATGATAAACGTCAAAGTATTGCTAAATTTGATGATTTTCGTACGAACAAAATGCAAGAAAACTTGCTTAAAATGCAATATTAAGCAAAATTCTGAGATTTGAAGGCCAAATCACATATCGTGATACTACATGAAATAGTATCGAAATATTGGTAAAAATGAATATATTTACGTTATACAAACTACATGAAAAACGTGAAAATTCACTATTTAACCATATTTGAGGATTTTAACTTCATATCATAGAGCGAGGTTTCGTATTATTTAGATCCAAGAAAAGACATATTACAATGTTGTTTCCAATACAAATGATAAAAATCAATGTGTTTTCATTATAATTAACTAAAATGTTCCTGATTTTATGTTTATATTACCGATGGAAGATGTACACGAAAACATCTCTATTCCGGCTGAAACGTCGATATATGCAATAAAAATAGAACTTCTCCCCTTTTCAATATCTTACTCAGTATTTTAACAAGAAACAAATAGTTGATTGAAAATTAAGTATATAAGGTTATTATCTAATCAATTATGTGTTTGCATCATTTTTATCGTATATATAATGAATTAATACCCATAAACTGAAAATTCACAAAAACGTGGAAAAGCGGCAAAATATTGCCTAATTCGATGATATTTTGTTTAAATCACATAAAGGAAAAGGGGATGATAAACGTCAAAATATTGCTAAATTCGATGATTTTTCGTACGGCACAAAATGCAAGAAAACTTGCTTAAAATGCAATATTATGCGACATTCTGAGATTTCAAGGCCAAATCACATATCGTGATTATATTTTCAGAATAAAAAGTCGTAATTTTAAACTGCGAATACGTGCAGAGAGCCAGAATTTGGCTCCAAAATTTGGTTCTAGGGCCGAATTTTGGATGTTTGGGATATTTTTAAAACTGCAGGGAGGGTTTGGGCAAAATGTGACCAATCGCCGCTCTCAGTAATTGGCATATTTTTGTTATAAAATTCGTAATTTCAAACTGCTAATGCGTGCAGAGAGCCAGAACTTGGCTCCAAAATATGGCTCAAGCGTCGAATTTGGGATGTTTGGATAATTTTCAAAACTGCAGGGTGGGTTTGGGCAAACTGTGGCCCATCGCCGCTCTCAGTAATTGGCATATTTTTGTTATAAAATTCGTAATTTCAAACTGCTAATGCGTGCAGAGAGCCAGAATTTGGCTCCAAAATATGGCTCAAGCGTCGAATTTGGGACGTTTGGGATATTTTAAAAATTGCAGGGAGGGCTTGGGCAAAATGTGATCCATCGCTGCATTCAGTAACTGGCATATTTTCGGTATAAAAAGTCGTAATTTCATACTGCGAATACGTGCAGAGAGACAGAAATTAGCTCCAAAATATGCCTCAAGGGTCGTATTTGGGATGCTTGGGATATTTTGAAAACTGCAGGGGGGTTTGGGCAAAATGTGACCCATCACCGCTCTCAGTATTTGGCATAATTTCGGTATAAAATGTCGTAATTTCAAACTGCGAATACGTGCAGAGATCCAGAATTAGGCTCCAAAATATGGTTCAAGCATCGAATTTGGGATGTTTGTGATATTTTTAAAACTGCAGGGAGGGTTTCGGCAAAATGTGACCCATCGCTGATCCCAGTATTTGGCATATATTCGGTATAAAAAGTCGTAATTTCAAACTGCGAATACGTGCAGAGAGCGAGAATTTTGCTCCAAAATATTGCTCAAACGTCAAATTTGGGATGTTTGAGATATTTTGAAAACTGCACGGGGGGGTTTGGGCAAAATGTGACTCATCGCCGCTTTCAGTATTTGGCATATTTTCGGTATAAAAAGTCGTAATTTCAAACTGCGAATACGTGTAGAGAGCAAGAATTTGGCTCCAAAATATGGCCTAAGGGTCGAATTTGGGATGTTTGAGATATTTTGAAAACTGCACAGGGGGGTTTTGGCAAAATGTGACTCATCGCCGCTTTCAGTATTTGGCATATTTTCGGTATAAAAAGTCGTAATTTCAAACAGTGAATACGTGCAGAGAGCCAGAATTTGGCTCCAAAATATGGTTCAAGGGTCGAATTTGGGTTGTTTGGGATATTTTCAAAACGGCAGGGAGGGTTTGGGCAAAATGTGACTCATCGGCGCGTTCAGTAATTGGCATATTTTAGGTATAAAAAGTCGTAATTTCAAACTGCGAATACGTGCAGAGAGCCAGAATTTGGCTCCAAAATATGGCTCAATAGTCGAATTTGGGATGTTTGGGATATTTTCAAAACTGCAGGGTGGGTTTGGGCAAACTTGGAGCGTTCAGTAATTGGCATATTTTCGGTATAAAAATTCGTAATTTCAAACTGCGAATACGTGCGGAGAGCCAGAATTTGGCTCCAAAATATGGTTCAAGGGTCGAATTTGGGATGTTTGGGATTTTTTGAAAACTGCAGGGAGGACTTGGGCAAAATGTGACACCATCGGAGCGTTCAGTAATTGGCATATTTTCGGTATAAAAATTCGTAATTTCAAACTGCGAATACGTGCAGAGAGCCAGAACTTGGCTCCAAAATATGCCTCAGAGGTCGTATTTGGGATGTTTGGAATATTTTGAAAACTGCAGGGGAGTTTTGGCAAAATGTGACTCATCGCCGCTTTCAGTATTTGGCATATTTTCAGTATAAAAAGTCATAATTTCAAACTGCGAATACGTGCAGAGAGCCAGAATTTGGCTCCAAAATATGGTTCAAGGGTCGAATTTGGGATGTTTGGGATATTTTTAAAACCGCAGGGAGGGTTTGGGCAAAATGTGACTCATCGGCGCGTTCAGTAATTGTCATATTTTCGGTAAAAAAAGTCGTAATATCAAACTGCGAATACGTGCAGAGAGCCAGAATTTGGCTCCAAAATATGGCTCAAGGGTCGACTTTGGGATGTTTGGGATATTTTGAAAACTGCAGTGGGGGTTTTGGCAAAATGTGACTCATCAGCGCGTTCAGTAATTGGCATATTTTCGGTATAAAAAGTTGTAATTTCAAACTGCGAATACGTGCAGAGAGCCAGAACTTGGCTCCAAAATATGGCTCAAGCGTCAAATTTGGGATGTTTGGGATATTTTCAAAACTGCAGGGTGGGTTTGGGAAAACTGTGACCCATCGTTACTCTCAGTAATTGGCATATTTTCGGTGTAAAATTCGTAATTTCAAACTGCGAATACATGCAGAGAGCCAGAATTTGGCTCCTTAATATGGCCCAAGCGTCGAATTAGGGATGTTTGGGATATTTTGAAAACTGCAGGGTGGGTTTCGGCAAAATGTAACCCATCGCTGATCCCAGTAATTGGCATATATTGGGTATAAAAAGTCGTAATTTCAAACTGCGAATACGTGCAGAGAGCGAAAATTTTGCTCCAAAATATTGCTCAAGCGTCAAATTTGGGATGCTTTGGATATTTTGAAAACTGCAGGGAGGGTTTGGGCAAAATGTGATCCATCGCCGCTTTCAGTAATTGGCATTTGCTCTGTATAAAAAGTCGTAATTTCAAACTGCGAATAATTTGCAGAGAGCCAGAATTTGGCTCCAAAATATGGTTCAAGCGTCGAATTTGGGATGTTTGTGATATTTTTAAAACTGCAGGGAGGGTTTCGGCAAAATGTAACCCATCGCTGATCCCAGTAATTGGCATATATTTTGTATAAAAAGTCGTAATTTCAAACTGCGAATACGTTCAGAGAGCGAAAATTTTGCTCCAAAATATTGCTCAAGCGTCAAATTTGGGATGTTTGAAATATTTTGAAAACTGCACGGGGGGGTTTGGGCAAAATGTGACTCATCGCCACTTTCATTATTTGGCATATTTTCGGTATAAAAAGTCGTAATTTCAAACTACGAATACGTGTAGAGAGCAAGAATTTGGCTCCAAAATATGGCTCAAGAGTCGAATTTGGGATGTTTGAGATATTTTGAAAACTGCACGGGGGGGGGGGGGGCAAAATGTTACTCATCGCCGCTTTCAGTATTTGGCATATTTTAATTCTGGCTCTCTGCACTTATTCGCAGTTTGAAATTACGACATTTTATACCGAAATTATGCCAAATACTGAGAGCGGAGATGGGTCACATTTTGACCCAAACCCACCCTGCAGTTTTCAAAATATCCCAAGCATTCCAAATACGACCCTTGAGGCATATATTAGAGCTAATTTCTGTCTCTCTGCACGTATTCGCAGTATGAAATTACGACTTTTTATACCGAAAATATGCCAGTTACTGAAAGCAGCGATGGATCACATTTTGCCCAATCCCTCCCTGCAATTTTTAAAATATCCCAAACGTCCCAAATACGACGCTTGAGCCATATTTTGGAGCCAAATTCTGGCTCTCGGCACGTTTTCGCAGTTTGAAATTACGAATTTTATAACTAAAATATGAAAATTACTGAGAGCGGCGATGTGTCACAGTTTGCCCAAACCCACCCTGCAGTTTTGAAAATTATCCAGACATCTCAAATTCGACGCTTGAGCTGTATTTTGGAGCCAAGTTCTGGCTCTCTGCACGCATTCGCAGTTTGAAATTACGAATTTTTATACGGAAAATATGTCAATCGCGCCGCTGAGTCACATTTTGCCCAAACCCTCCCTGCAGTTTTAAAAATATCCCAAACATCCAAAATTCGACTATTGAGCAATATTTTGGAGCCAAATTCTGGCTCTCTGCACGTATTCGCAGTTTGAAATTACGAC
This sequence comes from Procambarus clarkii, assembly GCF_040958095.1. Classification (NCBI taxonomy): domain Eukaryota; kingdom Metazoa; phylum Arthropoda; class Malacostraca; order Decapoda; family Cambaridae; genus Procambarus; species Procambarus clarkii. Next base: position 25,058,068 of record NC_091226.1, on the reverse strand, counting down.
TTTTTATACTGAAAATATGCCAAATACTGAAAGCAGCGATGGGTCACATTTTGCCCAAACTCCCCTGCAGTTTTCAAAATATCCCAAACATCCCAAATATGACCTCTGACGCATATTTTGGAGCCAAGTTCTGGCTCTCTGCACGTATTCGCAGTTTGAAATTACGAATTTTTATACCGAAAATATGCCAATTACTGTACGCGCCGATGTGTCACATTTTGCCCAAACCCCCCCTGCAGTTTTCAAAAAATCCCAAACATCCCAAATTTGACCTTTGAGCAATATTTTGGAGCCAAATTCTGGCTCTCTGCACGTATTCGCAGTTTGAAATTGCGAATTTTTATACCGAAAATATGCCAATTTTGCAATATGCTATTGATCAATATGGCATATTGCTCAATAGTCGAATTTGGGATGTTTCGGATATTTTGACAACTGCAGGGAGGGTTTGGGCAAAATGTGGCTCATCGGCGCGCTCAGTAATTGGCATATTTTCGATATAAAAAGTCGTAATTTCAAACTGCGAATACATGCAGAGAGCCAGAATTTTGCGCCAAAATATGGCTCAAGCGTCGAACTTGGGATGTTTATGATATTCTCAAAACTGCATGGTGGGTTTGGGTAAACTGTGACCCATCGCCAATCTCAGTAATTAGCATATTTTTTGTATAAAATTCGTAATTTCAAACTGCGAATACATGAAAAGAGCCAGAATTTGGCTCTTTAATATGGCTCAAGCGTCGAATTTGGGATGTTTGGGATATTTTGAAAACTTCAGGGAGGTTTTGGGCAAAATGTGATCCATCTCCGCTTTCAGTAATTGGCCTTTTTTCTGCATAAAAAGTCGTAATTTCAAACTGCGAATACGTGCAGAGAGCCAGAATTTGGCTCCAAAATATGGTTCAAGAGTCGAATTTGGGATGTTTCTGATATTTTTTAAACTGCAGGGAGGGTTTGGGCAAAATGTGACCCATCGCTGATCCCAGTAATTGGCATATATTCGGTATAAAATTCGTAATTTCAAACTGCGAATACGTGCAGAGAGCCAGAGTTTGGTTCCAAAATATGACTCAAGAGTCGAATTTCGGATGTTTGAGATATTTTCAAAACTGCAGGGTGAATTTGGGCAAACTGTGACCCATCGCCGCTCTCAGTAATTGGCATATTTTCGTTATAAATTTCGTAATTTCAAACTGCGAAAACGTGCCGAGAGCCAGAATTTGGCTCCAAAATATGGCTCAAGCGTCGAATTTGGGGCGTTTGGGATATTTTAAAAATTGCAGGGAGGTCTTGGGCAAAATGTAATCCATCGTTGCTTTCAGTAACTGGCATATTTTCGGTATAAAAATTCGTAATTTCATACTGCGAATACGTGCAGAAAGCCAGAATTTGACTCCAAGTTATGCTTCAAGGGTCGTATTTGGGATGTTTGGGATATTTTTGAAACTGCAGGGGGGGGGTTTGGCCAAAATGTGCCCATCGCTGCTTTCAGTATTTGGCATATTTTCGGTATAAAAAGTAGTAATTTCAAACTGCGAATACGTGCAGAGAGCCAGAATTTGGCTTCAAAATATGGTTCAAGTGTTGAATTTGGGATGTTTGGGATATTTTGAAAACTGCAGGGTGGACTTTGGCAAAATGTGACTTATCGGCGCGCTCAGTAATTGGCATATTTTCGGTATAAAAATTCGTAATTCCAAAAAGCGAATACGTGCAGAGAGCCAGAACTTGGCTCCAAAATATTGCTCAAGCGTCAAATTTGGGATTTTGAGATATTTTGAAAACTGCAGGGAGGGTTTGGGCAAAATGTGACTCATCAGGGCGTTAAGTAATTGGCATATTTTGGTATAAAAATTCGTAATTTCAAACTGCGAATAAGTTCAAAGAGCCAGAATTTGGCTACAAAATATGGTTCAAGCGTCGAATTTGGGATGTTTGTGATATTTTTAAAACTGCAGGGAGGGTTTTGGCAAAATGTGACCCATCGCTGATCCCAGGAATTGGCATATATTCGGTAAAAAAAAGTCGTAATTTCAAACTGCGAATACGTGCAGAGAGACAGAATTTGGCGCCAAAACATGGCTCAAGTGTCGAATTTGGGACGTTTGGGATATTTGGAAAACTGCAGGGAGGGCTTGGGCAAAATGTGATCCATCGCTGCATTCAGTAACCGGCATATTTTTGGTATAAAAAGTCGTAATTTCAAACTGCGAATACTTGTCGAGATCCAGAATTTGGCTTCAAAATATGGTTCAAGTGTCGAATTTGGGATGATTGGGATATTTTGAAAACTGCAACGGAGGACTTGGGCAAAATATGACTCATCGGCGCGCTCAGTAATTGGCATATTTTCGGTATAAAAATTCGTAATTTCAAAAAGCGAATACGCGCAGAGAGCCAGAACTTGGCTCCAAAATATGGCTCAAGCGTCGAATTTGGGATATTTGGGATAATTTCAAAACTGCAGGGTAGGTTTGGGCAAACAGTGACCCATCGCCGCAATCAGTAATTGGCATATTTTCGGTATAAAATTTGTAATTTCAAACTGCGAGTACATACAGAGAGCCAGAATTTGGCTCCTTAATATGGCTCAAGCGTCGAATTTGGGATGTTTGGGATATTTTGAAAACTGCAGGGAGGATTTGGGCAAAACGTGATCCATCGCCGCTTTCAGTAATTGGCATTTTTTCTGTATAAAAAGTCGTAATTTCAAACTGCGAATACGTGCAGAAAGCCAGAATTTGGCTCGAAAATATGGTTCAAGAGCAGAATTTGGGATATTTGTGATATTTTTAAAACTGCAGGGAGGGTTTTGGCAAAATGTGACACATCACTGATCCCAGTTATTGGCATATATTCGGTACAAAAAGGTCGTAATTTCAAACTGCGAATACGTGCAGAGAGCGAGAATTTGGCTCCAAAATATTGCTCAAGCGTAAAATTTGGGATGTTTGTGATATTTTGAAAACTGCCGGGAGGGTTTGGGCAAAACGTGACCCATCGCTGATCCCAATAATTGGCATATATTCGGTATAAATAGTCGTAATTTCAAACTGCTAATACGTGCAGAGAACCATAATTTGGCTCCAAAATATTGCTCAATAGTCGAATTTGGGATGTTTGGGATATTTGGAAAACTGCAGGGAGGGTTTGGGCAAAATGTGACTCATCGGCGCGTTCAGTAATTGGCATATTTTCGATATAAAAAGTCGTAATTTCAAACTGCGAATACGTGCAGAGAGCCAGAATTTGGCGCCAAAGCATGGCTCAAGCGTCGAACATGGGATGTTTAGGATATTTTCAAAACTGCAGGTTGGGTTTGGGCAAACTGTGACCCATCGCCGCTCTCAGTAATTGACATATTTTCGGTATAAAATTCGTAATTTCAAACTGCGAAAACGTGCTGAGAGCCAGAATTTGGCTCCAAATAATGCTTTAAGGGTCGAATTTGGGATGTTTGGGATATTTTGAAAATTGCAGGGGGGTGTTATGGCAAAATATGACTCATCGCTGCTTTCAGTATTTGGCATATTTTTGGTATAAAAAGTCGTAATTTCAAACTGCGAATACGTGCAGAGAGCCAGAATTTGGTTCCAAAATATGGCTCAAAAGTCGAATTTGGGATGTTTGAGATATTTTCAAAACTGCAGGGTTGTCGGAAAATCCGACACCATTTAATATATCATACAGACAGATAATAATTGCTGCTGTATTACCAACAAGTAACCTATAGAAAACGTAACTTGTAGTGGAATTACCGTCTAAAGAAAACGGGATATCATCACCACGTACTATTATAATTCACCAGCTATTCTGCTGGGAATTATTCTTAAATACATTATTCTCTGGACTTTACCATCATAAAACATCTCATATAAATTAACTTAATTATCAATATTAAAGTAGAGTAAATGTGACCCTTCTATCACTTTCTGTCATGTGGACAATGTAAGCCAGGTGTCAGGGTGAGGAAGGGGCGGCCATTGTTTATATTGAGACCAGAGGCACGGGAGCAAATTCGGCTCCTGGTAATTTTACTTGGACGTAGTGTTATGGAAACCATAGGTGTACCATCTTCAACACGCTGTCAACAAATTCAAGTTAAGTGTTCTTTCTGAAATCCATGTATCTTTCATTTATGGTCATTAATGTCATTATATAGGGTTCCGGTTAGAGCACGTGGAAGCCTCAAACTAAAGGTAATTAAGCCAGGTCTTTAAGGTTCCATGTATAGTGTTTCTCTGATATACCTGTCATATATAGGATTCTGGCTTCAGCTAGCGCCCTTTTAACAGGTCAAGACGAGGAAGACTTTGTGCACCAGTTACTGGGTGATGAAGCTACCTCAAAGAGGATAATTTGGTGTCTACACCCTAGTTATACCTGGTGGACTAACCTGCTGTACTATAAGATAAGGAACCTCTTCAATGTATGTAGTCTATTACTGTAGTTTGATTGGCTGCATATATATTCAATTAATATAAACACCCCTAATGTGTAGAGGATCGATTTGTGAGATTAAGAGATTATTGCAGAAATACAGTCCACTTAACATCATACAAATTGCTATCGAAGTATATAAATTAACGTAAATATAAATTCATATAAATTAAATAAATATAAATCTCACAGGTCGGTTCCCTCATTATTTGGTCCTTCGAACTGGATGACGGATTATTTGGTCCTTCGAACCGGATACGAACCAGTGACCTATGGATTCATTAAATATACTAGTGCAGTGTTATTTAAACAAAGCCAGCAGTCAATGACAGCGGCGTTGACTCGTGCGAGTTCACGAGCCCCGCTCAGTTCAGATCAGCTTCGTCAGCGGTTTCATGTACACCCACAGATTTGGTGGTGTGTTATTCTGTGAAATGACAGCGCTAATATAGAAGCCAGCCAAATTAGTGACTGTGTCGCGAGATTGTTCACGGATTTCGTGGTGTTAAATTTCGCGAGAGATTATCTACGAATTTTGTGGAGTTTATTTCGCGAGGTCACTAATAATATTTAATACTTCTAGATAATATTAGAAGTTTCATAGAGGCTAATTAAGAGGCTATTATCAATAATTGTGTATATTATTTCTCCAAAATAGAGAATCATTTAATATATATTGCACTAGTGATCACAGTATAATATTTACTAATTGCCAACCCACAACAGGGTAGTAAATTACCATTGACTAGTTGAACTATTATTGCTCATCCTAGTCCCATTATTACCATAGTCAGTTGTACTATATTCAACAACCTAACACCATTAATGAATGGTCCAGACCCTATTTTGGGTGTAATTTTTATCAACTCGAGTTGAGTTGTATATATAATAATTTACTTATGATCATTACACCTTTGAGTGATTAATTAGTGTCTCTACCATCCTAGGGTGATATAGAAGAGCTAACCTAAAGGTACTTCCAGTGACACTGGTTTATCACTCAAATCATTAGTGTGGATGATTGTATATATATATAATGTGTATTAATTTTAAGTGCTAACCTCTAGCAGAGGTAGGATTATTGCCTAGTGAGTACAGAATTTGACCCTAGGCTACCATTAGAGCTTGTTCAGTATTATGAGCAGCCCAAGTACAAGTCCCACAAGGCTTCACCAACTAGCCAGTATGGATAATGCAGGGAGAATGAAAAGAACCCTTGCAGGTCTTAAAGGCCACTAAACAAGACAGATCAAGAAATGTGAAGATTTGTCACAACAATCTCAAGTTGATTATGCTGACCTGGAAAGCTATTATCAAGCAACTGCAGGTAAATTTGAGCAAATCAAATGCCAAATAGCAACATATGTGGCTGAACTTGCCAACACCAATTAATCAGAAACAGAAATAGACGACATTATGGTTGATCTTGCGAATTATGAAGATCACACTCAGGCAACGTTACAGCCTTATGTCAAATTAATTGCCCAGAACAAGGCAACAACAACATCAACAGTTGCATCTAATGCGAGTCAAGCAGAAGCTCGACTCCCTCCAATTAATTTACCCACTTTCTCAGGAAAAGATAAGGAAGATTGGGACGAATTTTGGAACAAATTCGTTGACCTTGTAGACTCAAAACAATCTTTACCAAAGAGTAGTAAATTCTCTTATTTGCAAGGCCAATTATCAGGTGAGGCTAAAACAGTAGTATCCCATCTGAGATTAACTAATGACGGCTATGATCTGGCAGTAAAACTCCTCAAGGATAATTATGCTGATCCAGAAGTAAGAACATCACATTTAGTTCATGAGCTGTTGCATTTACCCCCACCGGAGGCTTCAGCTGATTGACTCCAAGTCTTCAAGCTGGAGATAGAATCATTGATCAATGCCCTCAGCCTGACAGCAGATACAAACGGGGCTGAGTGGGTCTTGAAAATAATTGTCCAGGAGAAAATACCTAGGGACATATTGAGACAAATGAGTGCTCATTACAATAAAAGCATCTTATCTATGAATGAAATATCTGAAGGTTTAAAGTCAGTAGTTCATCAATTACGAACACATGACAAATTAAAACCACCAAGTAAACCCTCAGAAACCAATAATAGTAAACCACAGAGTACCAAAGGTACTCCAAATCAATCTAGACAATATAATTCAACACCAAAGTGGAACAGTGGCAGTGTGGGCGTATATGCAGTGGGACCCTCCAAGCCTATAGTTACCTATAAATAAAAATGAATATCCCCAACATCCCAAACTCGACCCTTGAGCCATATTTTGGAGCCAAATTCTGGCTCTCTGCACGTATTCGCAGTTTGAAATTACGACTTTTTCTACCAAAATATGTCAATTACTGAATGCGCCGATGAGTCACATTTTGCCCAAACCCTCTCTGCAGTTTTCAAAATATCCCAAACATCCCAAATTTGACCCTTGAGCAATATTTTGGAGCCAAATTCTCGCTCTCTGCACGTATTCGCAGTTTGAAATTACGACTTTTTTTACCGAATATATGCCAATTACTGGGATCAGCGATGTGTCACATTTTGCCCAAACTCTCCCTGCAGTTTTAAAAATATCACAAACATCCCAAATTCGACTCTTGAACCATATTTTGGAGCCAAATTCTGGCTCTGCACGTATTCGTAGTTTGAAATTACGACTTTTTATACAGAAAAAATGCCAATTACTGAAAGCGGCGATGGATCACATTTTGCCCAAACCCTCCCTGCAGTTTTCAAAATATCCCAAACATCCCAAATTCGACGCTTAAACCATATTTTGAAGCCAAATTCTGGCTCTCTGCACGTATTCGCAGTATGAAATAACGACTTTTTATACCGAAAATATGCCAGTCACTGAAAGCATCGATGGATCACATTTTGCCCAAACCCTCCCTGCAGTTTTAAAAAATCACAAACATCCCAAATTTGACTCTTGAACCATATTTTGGAGCCAAATTCTGGCTCTCGGCACTTTTTCGCTGTTTGAAATTACGAATTTAATACCGAATATATGCCAATTACTGAACGCGCCGATGAGTCACATTTTGCCCTAACCCTCCCTGCAGTTTTCAAAATATCCCAAAAATCCCAAATTTGACGCTTGAGCAATATTTTGGAGCAAAATTCTCGCTCTTTGCACGTATTCGCAGTTTGAAATTACGACATTTTATACCGAATATATGCCAATTAATGGGATCAGTGATGGGTTACATTTTGCCCAAACCCTCCCTGCAGTTTTAAAAATATCACAAACATCCCAAATTCGACTTTTGAGCCATATTTTGGAGCCAAACTCTGGCTCTCTGCACGTATTCGCAGTTTGAAATTACGAATTTTTATACCGAATATATGCCAATTACTGGGATCAGCGATGGGTCACATTTTGCCCAAACCCCTCTGCAGTTTTCGAAATATCCCAAACATCCCAAATACGACCCTTGAAGCATTTTTTGAAGCCAATTTCTGGCTCACTGCACGTATTCACAGTATGAAATTACGACTTTTTATACCGAAAAAATGCCAGTTACTGAAAGCAGCGATGGATCACATTTTGCCCAAGCCCTCTCTGCAGTTTTAAAAAATCACAAACATCCCAAATTTGACTCTTGAACCATATTTTGGAGCCAAATTCTGGCTCTCTGCACGTATTCGCAGTTTGAAATTACGACTTTTTATACAGAAAAAATGCCAATTACTGAAAGCGGAGATGGATCACGTTTTGCCCAAAACCTCCCTGCAGTTTTCAAAATATCCCAAACGTCCAAAATTCGACGCTTGAGCCATATTTTGGAGCCAAATTCTGGCTCTCTGCACGTATTCGCAGTTATAAATTACGAACTTTATACCGAAAATATTCAATTACTGAGAGCAGCGATATGTCACAGTTTGCCCAAACCTTCCCTGCAGTTTTGAAAATATCCCAAACATCCCAAATTCGACTATTGAACCATAATTTGGAGCCAAATTCTGGCTCTCTGCACGTATTCGCAGTTTGAAATTACGAATTTTTATAAAGAATATATGCCAATTACTGGGATCAGCGATGGGTCACATTTTGCCCAAACCCCTCTGCAGTTTTCGAAATATCCCAAACATCCCAAATACAACCCTTGAGGAATTTTTTGGAGCCAATTTCTGGCTCTCTGCACGTAGTCGCAGTATGAAATTCCGAATTTTTATACCGAAAATATGCCAGTTACTGAAAGCGGTGATGTATCACATTTTGCCCAAGCCCTCTCTGCAGTTTTCAAAATATCACAAACATCCAAAATTCGACGCTTGAACCATATTTTGTACCCAAACTCTGGCTCTTTGCACGTATTCGCAGTTTGAAATTACGAATTTTATACCGAAAATATGACAGTTACTGAGAGCGGCGATGGGTCACAGTTTGCCCAAATTCACCCTGCAATTTTGAAAATATCTCAAACATCCCAAATTCGACTTCAGAGCCATATTTTGGAACCAAACTCTGGCTCTCTGCACGTATTCGCAGTTTGAAATTGCGACGTTTTATACCGATTATATGCCAATTACTGGGATCAGCGATGGGTCACATTTTGCCCAAACCCTCCCTGCAGTTTTAAAAATACCACAAACATCCCAAATTCGACGCTTGAACCATATTTTGTAGCCAAATTCTGGCTCTTTGCACGTATTCGCAGTTTGAAATTACGACTTTTTATACAGAAAAAATGCCAATTACTGACAGCAGCGATGAGTCACATTTTGCCCAAACCCTCCCTGCAGTTTTCAAAATATTCCAAACATCCCAAATTCGACTATTGAGCAATATTTTGGAGCCAAATTCTGGCTCTCTGCACGTATTCGCAGTTTGAAATTACGACTTTTTATACCGATCATATGCCAATTACTGGGATCAGCGATGTGTCACATCTTGCCCAAACCCTCCCTGCAGTTTTAAAAATATCACAAACATCCCAAATTCGACTCTTGAACCATATTTTGGAGCCAAATTCTGGCTCTCTGCACGTATTCGCAGTATGAAATTACGACTTTTTATACAGAAAAAATACCAATTACTGAAAGCGGTGATGGATCACATTTTGCCCAAACCCCTCTGCAGTTTTCGAAATATCCCAAACATCTCAAATTCGACGCTTGGGCAATATTAAGGAGCCAAATTCTGGCTCTCTGCATGTATTCGCAGTTTGAAATTACGAATTTTATACCGAAAATATGCCCATTACTGAGAGCAGCGATGAGTCACTGTTTGCCCAAACCCACCCTGCAGTTTTGCAAATATCGTAAATATCCCAAATTCGACGCTTAAGCCATATTTTGGAGCCAACTTCTGGCTCTCTGCAGATATTCGCTTTTTGAAATTATGAATTTTTATACCGAAAATATGCCAATTACTGAGCTCGCCGATGAGTCACATTTTGCCCAAGTCCTCCCTGCAGTTTTCAAAATATACAAAACATTCCAAATTCGACACTTAAACCATATTTTTAAGCCAAATTCTGGCTCTCTGCACGTATTCGCAGTTTGAAATTACGATTTTTTATGCTGAAATTATGCCAGTTACTGAAAGCAGCGATGGATCACATTTTGCCCAAACCCACCTTGCAGTTTTGAAATTATCCCAAACATCCCCAATTCGACGCTTGAGCCATATTTTGGTGCCAAATTTTGGCTCTCTGCACGTATTCGCAGTTTGAAATTACGACATTTTATACCGAAAATATGCCAATTACTGAACGCGCCGAAGAGTCACATTTTGCCCAAATCCTCCCTGCAGTTTTCAAAATATCCCAAACATCCCAAATTCGACGCTTGGGCTATATTAACGAGCCAAATTCTGGCTCTCTGCATGTATTCGCAGTTTGAAATTATGAATTTTATACCGAAAATATGCCAATTACTGAGAGCGGCGATGGGTCACAGTTTGACCAAACCCACCTTGCAGTTTTGAAAATATCCTAAACATCCCCAGTTCGAAGCTTGAGCCATATTTTGGCGCGAAATTCTGGCTCTCTGCACGTATTCGCAGTTTGAAATTACGACTTTTTATACCGAAAATATGCCAATTACTGAACGCGCCGATGAGTCACATTTTGCCCAAACCCCTCTGCAGTTTTCAAAACATCAAAAACACCCCAAATACGACCCTTGAAGAATATTTTGGAGCCAATTTCTGGTTCTCTGCACGTATTCGCAGTATGAAATTACGAATTTTTATACCGAAAATATGCCAGTTACTGAAAGCGACGATGGATCACATTTTGCCCAAGCCCTCCCTGCAGTTTTCAAAATATCCCAAACATCCCAAATTTGACGCTTGAGCAATATTTTGGAGCAAAATTCTCGCTCTTTGCACGTATTCGCAGTTTGAAATTACGACATTTTATACCGAATATATGCCAATTAATGGGATCAGCGATGGGTTACATTTTGCCCAAACCCTCCCTGCAGTTTTAAAAATATCACAAACATCCCAAATTCGACGCTTGAACCATAATTTGGAGCCAAATTCTGGCTCTCTGCACGTATTCGCAGTTTGAAATTACGACTTTTTATACAGAAAAAATGCCAATTACTGAAAGCGGCGATGGATCACGTTTTGCCCAAACCCTCCCTGCAGTTTTCAAAATATCCCAAACATCCCAAATTCGAGCCTTGAGCAATATTTTGGAGCCAAATTCTGGCTCTATGCACGTATTCGCAGTTTGAAATTACGACTTTTTATACCAAAATATGCCAATTACTGAACGCGCCGATGAGTCACATTTTGCCCAAACCCTCCCTGCAGTTTTCAAAATATCCCAAACATCCCAAAATCGACTATTGAGCAATATTTTGGAGCCAAATTCTGGCTCTGTGCACGTATTCGCAGTTTGAAATTACGACTTTTTATACCGAATATATGCCAATTACTGGGATCAGCGATGTGTCACATTTTGCCCAAACCCTCCCTGCAGTTTTAAAAAATCACAAACATCCCAAATTTGACTCTTGAACCATATTTTGGAGCCAAATTCTGGCTCTCTGCACGTATTCGCAGTATGCAATTATGACTTTTTATACAGAAAAAATGCCAATTACTGAACGCGCCGAAGAGTCACATTTTGCCCAAATCCTCCCTGCAGTTTTCAAAATATCCCAAACATCCCAAATTCGACTTTTGAGCCATATTTTGGAGCCAAACTCTGGCTCTCTGCACGTATTCGCAGTTTGAAATTACGAATTTTTATACCGAATATATGCCAATTACTGGGATCAGCGATGGGTCACATTTTGCCCAAACCCCTCTGCAGTTTTCGAAATATCCCAAACATCCCAAATACGACCCTTGAGGAGTTTTTTGGAGTCAATTTCTGGCTCACTGCACGTATTCGCAGTATGAAATTACGACTTTTTATACCGAAAATATGCCAGTTACTGAAAGCAGCGGTGGATCACATTTTGCCCAAGCCCTCTCTGAAGTTTTCAAAATATCCCAAAAGTCCCAAATTCGACTCTTGAGCCATATTTGGGAGCCAAATTCGGCCTCTCGGCCCGTTTTCGCAGTTTGAAATTACGAATTTCATACCGAAAATATGCCAATTACTGAGAGCGGCGATGGGTCACAGTTTGCCAAAATTCACCCTGCAGTTTTGAAAATATCTCAAACATCCCAAATTCGACTTCCGAGCTATATTTTGGAACCAAACTCTGGCTCTCTGCACGTATTCGCAGTTTGAAATTGCGACGTTTTATACCGAATATATGCCAATTACTGGGATCAGCGATGGGTCACATTTTGCCCAAACCCTCCCTGCAGTTTTAAAAATATCACAAACATCCCAAATTCGACGCTTGAACCATATTTTGTAGCCAAATTCTGGCTCTTTGCACGTATTCGCAGTTTGAAATTACGACTTTTTATACAGAAAAAATTCCAATTACTGAGAGCGGCGATGAGTCACATTTTGCCCAAACCCCCCCTGCAGTTTTCAAAATATCCCAAACATCCCAAATTCGACCCTTGAGCAATATTTTGGAGCCAAATTCTGGCTCTATGCACGTATTCACAGTTTGAAATTACGACTTTTTATACCAAAATATGCCAATTACTGAACGCGCCGATGAGTCACATTTTGCCCAAACCCTCCCTGCAGTTTTCAAAATATCCCAAACATCCCAAAATCGACTATTGAGCAATATTTTGGAGCCAAATTCTGGCTCTGTGCACGTATTCGCAGTTTGAAATTACGACTTTTTATACCGAATATATGCCAATTACTGGGATCAGCGATGTGTCACATTTTGCCCAAACCCTCCCTGCAGTTTTAAAAAATCACAAACATCCCAAATTTGACTCTTGAACCATATTTTGGAGCCAAATTCTGGCTCTCTGCACGTATTCGCAGTATGCAATTATGACTTTTTATACAGAAAAAATGCCAATTACTGAACGCGCCGAAGAGTCACATTTTTCCCAAATCCTCCCTGCAGTTTTCAAAATATCCCAAACATCCCAAATTCGACTTTTGAGCCATATTTTGGAGCCAAACTCTGGCTCTCTGCACGTATTCGCAGTTTGAAATTACGAATTTTTATACCGAATATATGCTGAATATATACTGGGATCAGCGATGGGTCACATTTTGCCCTAACCCCTCTGCAGTTTTCGAAATTTCCCAAACATCCCAAATACGACCCTTGAGGAATTTTTTGGAGCCAATTTCTGGCTCACTGCACGTATTCGCAGTATGAAATTACGACTTTTTATACCGAAAATATGCCAGTTACTGAAAGCAGCGGTGGATCACATTTTGCCCAAGCCCTCTCTGAAGTTTTCAAAATATCCCAAAAGTCCCAAATTCGACCCTTGAGCCATATTTGGGAGACAAATTCGGCCTCTCGGCCCGTTTTCGCAGTTTGAAATTACGAATTTTATAACGAAAATATGCCAATTACTGAGAGCGGCGATGGGTCACAGTTTGCCCAAATTCACTCTGTAGCTTTGAAAATATCTCAAACATCCCAAATTCGACTCTTGAGCCATATTTTGGAACCAAACTCTGGCTCTCTGCACGTATTCGCAGTTTGAAATTACGACTTTTTATACCGAATATATGCCAATTACTGGGATCAGCGATGGGTCACATTTTGCCCAAACCCTCCCTGCAGTTTTAAAAAATATCACAAACATCCCAAATTCGACGCTTGAACCATATTTTGTAGCCAAATTCTGGCTCTTTGCACGTATTCGCAGTTTGAAATTACGACTTTTTATACCGACAATATGCCAAATACTGAAAGCGGCGATGAGTCACATTTTGCCCAATTTCCCCCTGCAGTTTTCAAAATATCCCCAACGTCCCAAACTCGACCCTTGAGCCATATTTTGGAGCCAAATTCTGGCTCTCTGCACGTATTCGCAGTTTGAAATTACGACTTTTTCTACCAAAATATGTCAATTACTGAATGCGCCGATGAGTCACATTTTGCCCAAACCCTCTCTGCAGTTTTCAAAATATCCCAAACATCCCAAATTTGACCCTTGAGCAATATTTTGGAGCCAAATTCTCGCTCTCTGCACGTATTGGCAGTTTGAAATTACGACTTTTTTTACCGAATATATGACAATTACTGGGATCAGCGATGTGTCACATTTTGCCCAAACCATCCCTGCAGTTTTCAAAATATCCCAAACATCCCAAATTCGACGCTTAAACCAAATTTTGAAGCCAAATTCTGGCTCTCTGCACGTATTCGCAGTATGAAATAACGACTTGTTATACCGAAAATATGCCAGTCACTGAAAGCATCGATGGATCACATTTTGCCCAAGCCCTCCCTGCGGTTTTCAAAATATCCCAAACGTCCCAAATTCGACGCTTGGGCCATATTTTGGAGGCAAATTCTGGCTCTCGGCACGTTTTCGCTGTTTGAAATTACGAATTTTATACCGAAAATATGCCAATTACTGAACGCGCCTTTCAGTCACATTTTGCCCTAACCCTCCCTGCAGTTTTCAAAATATCCCAAAAATCCCAAATTTGACGCTTGAGCAATATTTTGGAGCAAAATTCTCGCTCTTTGCACGTATTCGCAGTTTGAAACTACGACATTTTAAACCGAATATATTCCAATTAATGGGATCAGCGATGGGTTACATTTTGCCCAAACCCTCCCTGCAGTTTTAAAAATATCACAAACATCCCAAATTCGACGCATGAACCATAATTTGGAGCCAAATTCTGGCTCTCTGCACGTATTCGCAGTTTGAAATTACGACTTTTTATACAGAAAAAATGCCAATTACTGAAAGCGGAGATGGATCACGTTTTGCCCAAACCCTCCCTGCAGTTTTCAAAATATCCCAAACGTCCAAAATTCGACGCTTGAGCCATATTTTGGAGCCAAATTCTGGTTCTCTGCACGTATTCGCAGTTATCAGTTACGAATTTTATACCGAAAATATTCAATTACTGAGAGCAGCGATATGTCACAGTTTGCCCAAACCCTCCCTGCAGTTTTGAAAATATCCCAAACATCCCAAATTCGACTATTGAACCATAATTTGGAGCCAAATTCTGGCTCTCTGCACGTATTCGCACGTTGAAATTGCGAATTTTTATACCGAATATATGCCAATTACTGTGATCAGCGATGGGTCACATTTTGCCCAAACCCCTCTGCAGTTTTCGAAATATTCCAAACATCCCAAATACTACCCTTGAGGAATTTTTTGGAGCCAATTTCTGGCTCTCTGCACGTATTCGCAGTATGAAATTCCAACTTTTTATACCGAAAATATGCCAGTTACTGAAAGCGGTGATGTATCACATTTTGCCCAAGCCCTCTCTGCAGTTTTCAAAATATCACAAACATCCCAAATTCGACGCTTGAACTATATTTTGTACCCAAACTCTGGCTCTTTGCACGTATTCGCAGTTTGAAATTACGAATTTTATACCGAAAATATGACAGTTACTGAGAGCGGCGATGGGTCACAGTTTGCCCAAATTCACCCTGCAATTTTGAAAATATCTCAAACATCCCAAATTAGCCATATTTTGGAACCAAACTCTGGCTCTCTGCACGTATTCGCAGTTTGAAATTGCGACGTTTTATACCGAATATATGCCAATTACTGGGATCAGCGATGGGTCACATTTTGCCCAAACCCTCCCTGCAGTTTTAAAAATACAACAAACATCCCAAATTCGACGCTTGAACCATATTTTGTAGCCAAATTCTGGCTCTTTGCACGTATTCGCAGTTTGAAATTACGACTTTTTATACAGAAAAAATGCCAATTACTGACAGCAGCGATGAGTCACATTTTGCCCAAACCCTCCCTGCAGTTTTCAAAATATTCCAAACATCCCAAATTCGACTATTGAGCAATATTTTGGAGCCAAATTCTGGCTCTCTGCACGTATTCGCAGTTTGAAATTAGGCCTTTTTATACCGATCATATGCCCATTACTGGGATCAGCGATGTGTCACATCTTGCTCAAACCCTCCTTGTAGTTTTAAAAATATCACAAACATCCCAAATTCGACTCTTGAGGCAAATTCTGGCTCTCGGCACGTTTTCGCAGTTTGAAATTACGAATTTTATACCGAAAATATGCCAATTACTGAACGCGCCGATGTGTCACATTTTTCCCTAACCCTCCTTGCAGTTTTCAAAATATCCCAAACATCCCAAATTTGACGCTTGAGCAATATTTTGGAGCAAAATTCTCGCTCTTTGCACGTATTCGCAGTTTGAAATTACGACATATTATACCGAATATATTCCAATTAATGGGATCAGCGATGGTTACATTTTGCCCAAAACCCTCCCTGCAGTTTTCAAAATATTCCAAACATCCCAAATTCGACGCTTGAATCATATTTTGAAGCCAAATTCTGGCTCTCTGCACGTATTCGCAGTATGAAATAACGACTTTTTATACCGAAAATATGCCAGTCACTGAAAGCGGCGATGGATCACATTTTGCCCACGCCCTCCCTGCAGTTTTTAAAATATCCGAAACGTCCCAAATTCGACGCTTGAGCCATATTTTGGAGCCAAATTCTGGCTTTCTGCACGTATTCGCAGTTTGAAATTACGAATTTTATACCGAAAATATTCAATTTCTGAGAGCAGCGATATGTCACAGTTTGCCCAAACCTTCCCTGCAGTTTAGAACATATCCCAAACATCCAAAATTCGACTATTGGACCATAATTTGGAACTAAATTCTGGCTCTCTGCACGTATTCGCAGTTTGAAATTACGACTTTTTATAACGGAAATATGCCAATTACTGAACGCGCAGATGAGTCACATTTTGCCCAAATCCTCCCTGCAGTTTTCAAAATATCTAAAACATCCCATATTCGACGATTGAACCATTATTTGAAGCCAAATTCTGGCTCTCTGCACGTATTCGCAGTTTGAAATTACGACGTTTTATACCAAAATATGCCAATTACTGAACGCGCCGATGAGTCACATTTTGCCCAAACCTTCCCTGCAATTTTCAAAATATCCAAAACATTTCAAATTTGACGCTTGAGCAATATTTTGGAGCATAATTCTCGCTCTCTGCACTTATTCGCAGTTTGAAATTATGACTTTTTATACCGAATATATGCCAATTACTTGGATCAGCGATGGGTCACATTTTGCCAAAACCCTCCCTGCAGTTTTAAAAATATCACAAACATCCCAAATTCGACGCTTGAACCATATTTTGGATCCAAATTCTGGCTCTCTGCACGTATTCGCAGTTTGAAATTACGATATTTTATACAGAAAAAATGCCAATTACTGAAAGCGGCGATGAATCACATTTTGCCCAAACCCTCTCTGCAGTTTTCAAAATATCCCAAACATCCCAAATTCGACGCTTGGGCTATATTAACGAGCCAAATTCTGACTCTCTGCATGTATTGGCAGTTTGAAATTATGAATTTTATACCGAAAATATGCCAATTACTGAGAGCGGCGATGGGTCACAGTTTGACCAAACCCACATTGCAGTTTTGAAAATATCCTAAACATCCCCAGTTCGACGCTTGAGCCATATTTTGGCGCGAAATTCTGGCTCTCTGCACGTATTCGCAGTTTGAAATTACGACTTTTTATACCGAAAATATGCCAGTTACTGAAAGCAGCGATGGATCACATTTTGCCCAAGCCCTCCCTGCAGTTTTCAAAATATCCCAAACGTCCCAAATTCGACGCTTGAGCCATATATTGGATCAAATTCTGGCTCTCGGCACGTTTTCGCAGTTTGAAATTACGAATTTTATACCGAAAATATGCCAATTACTGAGAGCGGCGATGGGTCACAGTTTGCCCAAATTCACCCTGCAGTTTTCAAAATTTCCCAAACATCCCAAATTCGACTTTTGATCCATATTTTGGAGCCAAACTCTGGCTCTCTGCAAGTATTCGCAGTTTGAAATTACGACTTTTTATACCGAATATATGCCAATTACTGGGATCAGCGATGGTCACATTTTGCCCAAACCCTCCCTGCAGTTTTAAAAATATCCCAAACGTCCCAAATTCGACACTTGAGCCATATTTTGTAGGCAAATTCTGGCTCTCGGCACGTTTTCGCAGTTTGAAATTACGAATTTTATACCGAAAATATGCCAATTACTGAACGCTCCGATGAGTAACATTTTGCCCTAACCCTCCCTGCAGTTTTCAAAATATCCCAAACATCCCAAATTTGACGCTTGAGCAATATTTTGGAGCAAAATTCTCGCTCTTTGCACGTATTCGCAGTTTGAAATTACGACATTTTATACCGAATATATGCCAATTAATGGGATCAGCGATGGGTTACATTTTGCCCAAACCCTCCCTGCAGTTTTAAAAATATCACAAACATCCCAAATTCGACGCTTGAACCATAATTTGGAGCCAAATTCTGGCTCTCTGCACGTATTCGCAGTTTGAAATTACGACTTTTTATACAGAAAAAATGCCAATTACTGAAAGCGGCGATGGATCACGTTTTTCCCAAACCCTCCCTGCAGTTTTCAAAATATCCCAAAAGTCCAAAATTCGAAGCTTGAGCCATATTTTGGAGCCAAATTCTGGCTCTCTGCACGTATTCGCAGTTATAAATTACGAATTTTATACCAAAAATATTCAATTACTGAGAGCAGCGATATGTCACAGTTTGCCCAAACCCTCCCTGCAGTTTTGAAAATATCAAAAACATCCCAAATTCGACTATTGAACCATAATTTGGAGCCATATTCTGGCTCTCTGCACGTATTCGCAGTTTGAAATTACGAATTTTTATACCGAATATATGCCAATTACTGGGATCAGCGATGGGTCACATTTTGCCCAAACCCCTCTGCAGTTTTCGAAATATCCCAAACATCCCAAATACAACCCTTGAGGAATTTTTTGGAGCCAATTTCTGGCTCTCTACACGTATTCGCAGTATGAAATTCCGACTTTTTATACCAAAAATATGCCAGTTACTGAAAGCGATGATGTATCACATTTTGCCCTAACCCTCTCTGCAGTTTTCAAAATATCACAAACATCCCAAATTCGACGCTTGAACCATATTTTGTACCCAAACTCTGGCTCTTTGCACGTATTCGCAGTTTGAAATTACGAATTTTATACCGAAAATATGCCAGTTAATGAGAGCGGCGATGGGACACAGTTTGCCCAAATTCACCCTGCAATTTTGAAAATATCTCAAACATCCCAAATTCGACTTCTGAGCCATATTTTGGAACCAAACTCTGGCTCTCTGCACGTATTCGCAGTTTGAAATTGCGACGTTTTATACCGAATTTATGCCAATTACTGGGATCAGCGATGGGTCACATTTTGCCCAAACCCTCCCTGCAGTTTTAAAAATACCACAAACATCCCAAATTCGACGCTTGAACCAAATTTTGTAGCCAAATTCTGGCTCTTTGCACGTATTCGCAGTTTGAAATTACGACTTTTTATACAGAAAAAATGCCAATTACTGACAGCAGCGATGAGTCACATTTTGCCCAAACCCCCCCTGCAGTTTTCAAAATATCCCAAACATCCCAAATTCGACCCTTGAGCAATATTTTGGAGCCAAATTCTGGCTCTATGCACGTATTCGCAGTTTGAAATTACGACTTTTTATACCAAAATATGCCAATTACTGAACGCGCCGATGAGTCACATTTTGCCCAAACCCTCCCTGCAGTTTTTAAAATATTCCAAACATCCCAAATTCGACTATTGAGCAATATTTCGGAGCCAAATTCTGGCTCTCTGCACGTATTCGCAGTTTGAAATTACGCCTTTTTATACCGATCATATGCCAATTACTGGGATCAGCGATGTTTCACATCTTGCCCAAACCCTCCCTCCAGTTTTAAAAATATCACAAACATCCCAAATTCGACTCTTGAACCATATTTTGGAGCCTAATTCTGGCTCTCTGCACGTATTCGCAGTATGAAATTACGACTTTTTATACAGAAAAAATACCAATTACTGAAAGCGGCGTAGGGTCACATTTTGCCCAAACCCCTCTGCAGTTTTCGAAATATCCCAAACATCCCAAATTCGACGCTTGGGCAATATTAGGGAGCCAAATTCTGGCTCTCTGCGTGTATTCGCAGTTTGAAATTACGAATTTTATACCGAAAATATGCCCATTACTGAGAGAAGCGATGAGTCACTGTTTGCCCAAATCCACCCTGCAGTTTTGCAAATATCGTAAATATCCCAAATTCGACGCTTGAGCCATATTTTGGAGCCAAGTTCTGGCTCTCTTCACATATTCGCTTTTTGAAATTATGAATTTTTATACCGAAAATATGCTAATTACTGTGCTCGCCGATGAGTCACATTTTGCCCAAGTCCTCCCTGCAGTTTTCAAAATATACAAAACATCCCAAATTCGACACTTAAACCATATTTTGAAGCCAAATTCTGGCTCTCTGCACGTATTCGCAGTTTGAAATTACGATTTTTTTTATGCTGAAATTATGCCAGTTACTGAAAGCAGCGATGAATCACATTTTGCCCAAGCCCTCCCTGCCGTTTTTAAAATATCCCAAACGTCCCAAATTCGACGCTTGAGCCATTTTTGGAGCCAAATTCTGGCTCTCGGCATGTTTTCGCTGTTTGAAATTACGAATTTTATACCGAAAATATGCTAATTACTGAACGCGCCGATGAGTCACATTTTGCCCTAACCCTCCCTGCAGTTTTCAAAATATCCCAAACATCCCAAATTTGACGCTTGAGCAATATTTTGGAGCAAAATTCTCGCTCTCTGCACGTATTCGCAGTTTGAAATTACGACATTTTATACCAAATATGTGGCAATTAATGGGATCAGCGATGGGTTACATTTTGCCCAATCCCTCCCTGCAGTTTTAAAAATATCACAAACATCCCAAATTCGGCGCTTGAACCATAATTTGGAGCCAAATTCTGGCTTTCTGCACGTATTCGCAGTTTGAAATTACGACTTTTTATAACGGAAATATGCCAATTACTGAACGCGCAGATGAGTCACATTTTGCCCAAGTCCTCCCTGCAGTTTTCAAAATATCTAAAACATCCCAAATTCGACGCTTGAACCTTAATTTGGAGCAAAATTCTGGCTCTCTGCACGTATTCGCAGTTTGAAATTACGACGTTTTATACCAAAATATGCCAATTACTGAACGCGCCGATTAGTCACATTTTGCCCAAACCTTCCCTGCAATTTTCAAAATATCCAAAACATTCCAAATTTGAAGCTTGAGCAATATTTTGGAGCAAAATTCTCGCTCTCTGCACGTATTCGCAGTTTGAAATTATGACTTTTTATACCGAATATATGCCAATTACTTGGATCAGCGATGGGTCACATTTTGCCTAAACCCTCCCTGCAGTTTTAAAAATATCACAAACATCCCAAATTCGACGCTTGAACCATATTTTGGAGCCAAATTCTGGCTCTCTGCACGTATTCGCAGTTTGAAATTACGATATTTTATACAGAAAAAATGTCAATTACTGAAAGCGGCGATGAATCACATTTTGCCCAAACCCTCTCTGCAGTTTTCAAAATATCCCAAACATCCCAAATTCGACGCTTGGGCTATATTAACGAGCCAAATTCTGGCTCTCTGCAGTTATTCGCAGATTGAAATTACGACTTTTTCTTCCAAAATATGTCAATTACTGAATTCGCCGATGAGTCACATTTTGCCCAAACCCTCTCTGCAGTTTTCAAAATATCCCAAACATCCCAAATTTGACCCTTGAGCAATATTTTGGAGCCAAATTCTCGCTCTCTGCACGTATTCGCAGTTTGAAATTACGACTTTTTATACCGAATATATGCCTATTACTGGGATCAGCGATGTGTCACATTTTGCCCAAACCCTCCCTGCAGTTTTAAAAATATCACAAACATCCCAAATTCGACTCTTGAACCATATTTTGGAGCCAAATTCTGGCTCTCTGCACTTATTCGCAGTTTGAAATTACTACTTTTTATACAGAAAAAATGCCAATTACTGAAAGCGGCGTTGGATCACATTTTGCCCAAACTTTCCCTGCAGTTTTCAAAATATCCCAAACATCCCAAATTCGACGCTTGAACCATATTTTGAAGCCAAATTCTGGCTCTCTGCACGTATTCGCAGTATGAAATAACGAATTTTTATACCGAAAATATGCCAGTCACTGAAAGCATCGATGGATCACATTTTGCCCAAGCCCTCCCTGCAGTTTTCAAAATATCCCAAACGTCCCAAATTCGACGCTTGAGCCATATTTTGGAGCCAAATTCTGGCTCTCGGCACTTATTCGCAGTTTGAAATTACGAATTTTATAACGAAAATATGCCAATTACTGAACGCGCCGATGAGTAACATTTTGCCCTAACCCTCCCTGCAGTTTTCCATATATCCCAAACATCCCAAATTCGACGCTTGAGCCATATTTTGGAGCCAAATTATGGCTCTCTGCACGTATTCGCAGTTTGAAATTACGAATTTTATACCGAAAATATTCAATTACTGAGAGCAGCGATATGTCACAGTTTGCCCAAACCCTCCCTGCAGTTTTGAAAATATCCCAAACATTCCAAATTCGACTATTGAACCATAATTTGGAGCCAAATTCTGGCTCTCTGCACGTATTCGCAGTTTGAAATTATGAATTTTTATACCGAATATATGCCAAATACTGGTATCAGCGATGGGTCACATTTTGCCCAAACCCCTCTGCAGTTTTCGAAATATCCCAAACATCCCAAATACCACCCTTGAGGAATTTTTTGGAGCCAATTTCTGGCTCTCTGCACGTATTCGCAGTATGAAATTCCGAATTTTTATACCGAAAATATGCCAGTTACTGAAAGCGGCGATGTATCACATTTTGCCCAAGCCCTCTCTGCAGTTTTCAAAATATCACAAACATCCCAAATTCGACGCTTGAACCATATTTTGTAGCTAAACTCTGGCTCTTTGCACGTATTCGCAGTTTGAAATTACGAATTTCATACCGAAAATATGCCAATTACTTAGAGCGGCGATGGGTCACATTTTGCCCAAACCCACCCTGCAGTTTTAAAAATACAACAAACATCCCAAATTCGACGGTTGAACCACATTTTGTAGCCAAATTCTGGCTCTTTGCACGTATTCGCAGTTTGAAATTACGAATTTTTATACAGAAAAAATGCCAATTACTGAGAGCGGCGATGAGTCACATTTTGCCCAAACCCCCCCTGCAGTTTTCAAAATATCCCAAACATCCCAAATTCGACCCTTGAGCAATATTTTGGAGCCAAATTCTGGCTCTATGCACGTATTCGCAGTTTGAAATTACGACTTTTTATACCAAAATATGCCAATTACTGAACGCGCCGATGAGTCACATTTTGCCCAAACCCTCCCTGCAGTTTTCGAAATATCCCAAACATCCCAAATACGACCCTTGAAGAATTTTTTGGAGCCAATTTCTGGCTCACTGCACGTATTCGCAGTATGAAATTAAGACTTTTTATACCGAAAAAATGCCAGTTACTGAAAGCAGCGATGGATCACATTTTGCCCAAGCCCTCTCTGAGGTTTTCAAAATATCCCAAAAGTCCCAAATTCGACTCTTGAGCCATATTTTGGAGCCAAATTCGGCCTCTCGGCCCGTTTTCGCAGTTTGAAATTACGAATTTTATACCGAAAATATGCCAATTACTGAGAGCGGCGATGGGTCACAGTTTGCCCAAATTCACCCTGTAGCTTTGAAAATATCTCAAACATCCCAAATTCGACTCTTGAGCCATATTTTGGAACCAAACTCTGGCTCTCTGCAAGTATTCGCAGTGTGAAATTACGACTTTTTATACCGAATATATGCCAATTACTGGGATCAGCGATGGTCACATTTTGCCCAAACCCTCCCTGCAGTTTTAAAAATATCCCAAACGTCCCAAATTCGACACTTGAGCCATATTTTGGAGGCAAATTCTGGCTCTCGGCACGTTTTCGCAGTTTGAAATTACGAATTTTATACCGAAAATATGCCAATTACTGAACGCTCCGATGAGTAACATTTTGCCCTAACCCTCCCTGCAGTTTTCAAAATATCCCAAACATCCCAAATTTGACGCTTGAGCAATATTTTGGAGCAAAATTCTCGCTCTTTGCACGTATTCGCAGTTTGAAATTACGACATTTTATACCGAATATATGCCAATTAATGGGATCAGCGATGGGTTACATTTTGCCCAAACCCTCCCTGCAGTTTTAAAAATATCACAAACATCCCAAATTCGACGCTTGAACCATAATTTGGAGCCAAATTCTGGCTCTCTGCACGTATTCGCAGTTTGAAATTACGACTTTTTATACATAAAAAATGCCAATTACTGAAAGCGGCGATGGATCACGTTTTGCCCAAACCCTCCCTGCAGTTTTCAAAATATCCCAAAAGTCCAAAATTCGAAGCTTGAGCCATATTTTGGAGCCAAATTCTGGCTCTCTGCACGTATTCGCAGTTATAAATTACGAATTTTATACCAAAAATATTCAATTACTGAGAGCAGCGATATGTCACAGTTTGCCCAAACCCTCCCTGCAGTTTTGAAAATATCAAAAACATCCCAAATTCGACTATTGAACCATAATTTGGAGCCATATTCTGGCTCTCTGCACGTATTCGCAGTTTGAAATTACGAATTTTTATACCGAATATATGCCAATTACTGGGATCAGCGATGGGTCACATTTTGCCCAAACCCCTCTGCAGTTTTCGAAATATCCCAAACATCCCAAATACAACCCTTGAGGAATTTTTTGGAGCCAATTTCTGGCTCTCTACACGTATTCGCAGTATGAAATTCCGACTTTTTATACCAAAAATATGCCAGTTACTGAAAGCGATGATGTATCACATTTTGCCCTAACCCTCTCTGCAGTTTTCAAAATATCACAAACATCCCAAATTCGAATTTTGAATCATATTTTGTACCCAAACTCTGGCTCTTTGCACGTATTCGCAGTTTGAAATTACGAATTTTATACCGAAAATATGCCAGTTAATGAGAGCGGCGATGGGACACAGTTTGCCCAAATTCACCCTGCAATTTTGAAAATATCTCAAACATCCCAAATTCGACTTCTGAGCCATATTTTGGAACCAAACTCTGGCTCTCTGCACGTATTCGCAGTTTGAAATTGCGACGTTTTATACCGAATTTATGCCAATTACTGGGATCAGCGATGGGTCACATTTTGCCCAAACCCTCCCTGCAGTTTTAAAAATACCACAAACATCCCAAATTCGACGCTTGAACCAAATTTTGTAGCCAAATTCTGGCTCTTTGCACGTATTCGCAGTTTGAAATTACGACTTTTTATACAGAAAAAATGCCAATTACTGACAGCAGCGATGAGTCACATTTTGCCCAAACCCCCCCTGCAGTTTTCAAAATATCCCAAACATCCCAAATTCGACCCTTGAGCAATATTTTGGAGCCTAATTCTGGCTCTATGCACGTATTCGCAGTTTGAAATTACGACTTTTTATAGCAAAATATGCCAATTACTGAACGCGCCGATGAGTCACATTTTGCCCAAACCCTCCCTGCAGTTTTTAAAATATTCCAAACATCCCAAATTCGACTATTGAGCAATATTTCGGAGCCAAATTCTGGCTCTCTGCACGTATTCGCAGTTTGAAATTACGCCTTTTTATACCGATCATATGCCAATTACTGGGATCAGCGATGTTTCACATCTTGCCCAAACCCTCCCTCCAGTTTTAAAAATATCACAAACATCCCAAATTCGACTCTTGAACCATATTTTGGAGCCTAATTCTGGCTCTCTGCACGTATTCGCAGTATGAAATTACGACTTTTTATACAGAAAAAATACCAATTACTGAAAGCGGCGTAGGGTCACATTTTGCCCAAACCCCTCTGCAGTTTTCGAAATATCCCAAACATCCCAAATTCGACGCTTGGGCAATATTAGGGAGCCAAATTCTGGCTCTCTGCGTGTATTCGCAGTTTGAAATTACGAATTTTATACCGAAAATATGCCCATTACTGAGAGAAGCGATGAGTCACTGTTTGCCCAAATCCACCCTGCAGTTTTGCAAATATCGTAAATATCCCAAATTCGACGCTTGAGCCATATTTTGGAGCCAATTTCTGGCTCTCTGCACATATTCGCTTTTTGAAATTATGAATTTTTATACCGAAAATATGCTAATTACTGTGCTCGCCGATGAGTCACATTTTGCCCAAGTCCTCCCTGCAGTTTTCAAAATATACAAAACATCCCAAATTCGACACTTAAACCATATTTTGAAGCCAAATTCTGGCTCTCTGCACGTATTCGCAGTTTGAAATTACGATTTTTTTTATGCTGAAATTATGCCAGTTACTGAAAGCAGCGATGAATCACATTTTGCCCAAGCCCTCCCTGCAGTTTTTAAAATATCCCAAACGTCCCAAATTCGACGCTTGAGCCATTTTTGGAGCCAAATTCTGGCTCTCGGCATGTTTTCGCTGTTTGAAATTACGAATTTTATACCGAAAATATGCTAATTACTGAACGCGCCGATGAGTCACATTTTGCCCTAACCCTCCCTGCAGTTTTCAAAATATCCCAAACATCCCAAATTTGACGCTTGAGCAATATTTTGGAGCAAAATTCTCGCTCTCTGCACGTATTCGCAGTTTGAAATTACGACATTTTATACCAAATATATGGCAATTAATGGGATCAGCGATGGGTTACATTTTGCCCAATCCCTCCCTGCAGTTTTAAAAATATCACAAACATCCCAAATTCGGCGCTTGAACCATAATTTGGAGCCAAATTCTGGCTTTCTGCACGTATTCGCAGTTTGAAATTACGACTTTTTATAACGGAAATATGCCAATTACTGAACGCGCAGATGAGTCACATTTTGCCCAAGTCCTCCCTGCAGTTTTCAAAATATCAAAAACATCCCAAATTCGACGCTTGAACCTTAATTTGGAGCAAAATTCTGGCTCTCTGCACGTATTCGCAGTTTGAAATTACGACGTTTTATACCAAAATATGCCAATTACTGAACGCGCCGATTAGTCACATTTTGCCCAAACCTTCCCTGTAATTTTCAAAATATCCAAAACATTCCAAATTTGACGCTTGAGCAATATTTTGGAGCAAAATTCTCGCTCTCTGCACGTATTCGCAGTTTGAAATTATGACTTTTTATACCGAATATATGCCAATTACTTGGATCAGCGATGGGTCACATTTTGCCTAAACCCTCCCTGCAGTTTTAAAAATATCACAAACATCCCAAATTCGACGCTTGAACCATATTTTGGAGCCAAATTCTGGCTCTCTGCACGTATTCGCAGTTTGAAATTACGATATTTTATACAAAAAAAATGTCAATTACTGAAAGCGGCGATGAATCACATTTTGCCCAAACCCTCTCTGCAGTTTTCAAAATATCCCAAACATCCCAAATTCGACGCTTGGGCTATATTAACGAGCCAAATTCTGGCTCTCTGCACGTATTCGCAGATTGAAATTACGACTTTTTCTTCCAAAATATGTCAATTACTGAATGCGCCGATGAGTCACATTTTGCCCAAACCCTCTCTGCAGTTTTCAAAATATCCCAAACATCCCAAATTTGACCCTTGAGCAATATTTTGGAGCCAAATTCTCGCTCTCTGCACGTATTCGCAGTTTGAAATTACGACTTTTTATACCGAATATATGCCTATTACTGGGATCAGCGATGTGTCACATTTTGCCCAAACCCTCCCTGCAGTTTTAAAAATATCACAAACATCCCAAATTCGACTCTTGAACCATATTTTGGAGCCAAATTCTGGCTCTCTGCACTTATTCGCAGTTTGAAATTACTACTTTTTATACAGAAAAAATGCCAATTACTGAAAGCGGCGTTGGATCACATTTTGCCCAAACTTTCCCTGCAGTTTTCAAAATATCCCAAACATCCCAAATTCGACGCTTGAACCATATTTTGAAGCCAAATTCTGGCTCTCTGCACGTATTCGCAGTATGAAATAACGAATTTTTATACCGAAAATATGCCAGTCACTGAAAGCATCGATGGATCACATTTTGCCCAAGCCCTCCCTGCAGTTTTCAAAATATCCCAAACGTCCCAAATTCGACGCTTGAGCCATATTTTGGAGCCAAATTCTGGCTCTCGGCACTTATTCGCAGTTTGAAATTACGAATTTTATAACGAAAATATGCCAATAACTGAACGCGCCGATGAGTAACATTTTGCCCTAACCCTCCCTGCAGTTTTCCAAATATCCCAAACATCCCAAATTCGACGCTTGAGCCATATTTTGGAGCCAAATTATGGCTCTCTGCACGTATTCGCAGTTTGAAATTACGAATTTTATACCGAAATTATTCAATTACTGAGAGCAGCGATATGTCACAGTTTGCCCAAACCCTCCCTGCAGTTTTGAAAATATCCCAAACATTCCAAATTCGACTATTGAACCATAATTTGGAGCCAAATTCTGGCTCTCTGCACGTATTCGCAGTTTGAAATTACGAATTTTTATACCGAATATATGCCAAATACTGGTATCAGCGATGGGTCACATTTTGCCCAAACCCCTCTGCAGTTTTCGAAATATCCCAAACATCCCAAATACCACCCTTGAGGAATTTTTTGGAGCCAATTTCTGGCTCTCTGCACGTATTCGCAGTATGAAATTCCGAATTTTTATACCGAAAATATGCCAGTTACTGAAAGCGGCGATGTATCACATTTTGCCCAAGCCCTCTCTGCAGTTTTCAAAATATCACAAACATCCCAAATTCGACACTTGAACCATATTTTGTAGCTAAACTCTGGCTCTTTGCACGTATTCGCAGTTTGAAATTACGAATTTCATACCGAAAATATGCCAATTACTTAGAGCGGCGATGGGTCACAGTTTGCCCAAATTCACCCTGCAGTTTTGAAAATATCTCAAACATCCCAAATTCGACTTCTGAGCTATATTTTGGAACCAAACTCTGGCTCTCTGCACGTATTCGCAGTTTGAAATTGCGACGTTTTATACCGAATATATGCCAATTACTGGGATCAGCGATGGGTCACATTTTGCCCAAACCCACCCTGCAGTTTTAAAAATACAACAAACATCCCAAATTCGACGGTTGAACCACATTTTGTAGCCAAATTCTGGCTCTTTGCACGTATTTGCAGTTTGAAATTACGAATTTTTATACAGAAAAAATGCCAATTACTGAGAGCGGCGATGAGTCACATTTTGCCCAAACCCCCCCTGCAGTTTTCAAAATATCCCAAACATCCCAAATTCGACCCTTGAGCAATATTTTGGAGCCAAATTCTGGCTCTATGCACGTATTCGCAGTTTGAAATTACGACTTTTTATACCAAAATATGCCAATTACTGAACGCGCCGATGAGTCACATTTTGCCCAAACCCTCCCTGCAGTTTTCAAAATATCCCAAACATCTCAAATTCGACTATTGAGCAATATTTTGGAGCCAAATTCTGGCTCTATGCACGTATTCGCAGTTTGAAATTACGACTTTTTATACCGAATATATGCCAATTACTGGGATCAGCGATGTGTCACATTTTGCTCAAACCCTCCCTGCAGTTTTAAAAAATCACAAACATCCAAAATTTGACTCTTGAACCATATTTTGGATCCAAATTCTGGCTCTCTGCACGTATTCGCAGTATGAAATTATGACTTTTTATACAGAAAAAATGCCAATTACTGAACGCTCCGAAGAGTCACATTTTGCCCAAATCCTCCCTGCAGTTTTCAAAATATCCCAAACATCCCAAATTCGACTTTTGAGCCATATTTTGGAGCCAAACTCTGGCTCTCTGCACGTATTCGCAGTTTGAAATTACGAATTTTTATACCGAATATATGCCAATTACTGGGATCAGCGATGGGTCACATTTTGCCCAAACCCCTCTGCAGTTTTCGAAATATCCCAAACATCCCAAATACGACCCTTGAGGAATTTTTTGGAGCCAATTTCTGGCTCACTGCACGTATTCGCAGTATGAAATTACGACTTTTTATACCGAAAATATGCCAGTTACTGAAAGCAGCGGTGGATCACATTTTGCCCAAGCCCTCTCTGAAGTTTTCAAAATATCCCAAAAGTCCCAAATTCGACTCTTGAGCCGTATTTGGGAGCCAAATTCGGCCTCTCGGCCCGTTTTTGCAGTTTGAAATTACGAATTTTATACCGAAAATATGCCAATTACTGAGAGCGGCGATGGGTCACAGTTTGCCCAAATTCACCCTGTAGCTTTGAAAATATCTCAAACATCCCAAATTCGACTCTTGAGCCATATTTTGGAACCAAACTCTGGCTCTCTGCACGTATTCGCAGTTTGAAATTACGACTTTTTATACCGAATAAATGCCAATTTCTGGGATCAGCGATGGGTCACATTTTGCCCAAACCCTCCCTGCAGTTTTAAAAAATATCACAAACATCCCAAATTCGACGCTTGAACCATATTTTGAAGCCAAATTCTGGCTTTTTGCACGTATTCGCAATTTGAAATTACGACTTTTTATACCGACAATATGCCAAATACTGAAAGCCGCGATGAGTCACATTTTGCCCAAACCCCCCCCTGCAGTTTTCAAAATATCCCCAACATCCCAAACTCGACCCTTGAGCCATATTTTGGAGCCAAATTCTGGCTCTCTGCACGTATTCGCAGTTTGAAATTACGACTTTTTCTACCAAAATTATTCAATTACTGAATGCGCCGATGAGTCACATTTTGCCTAAACCCTTTCTGCAGTTTTCAAAATATCCCAAACATCCCAAATTTGACCCTTGAGCAATATTTTGGAGCCAAATTCTCGCTCTCTGCACGTATTCGCAGTTTGAAATTACGACTTTTTATTCCGAAAATATGCCAGTTACTGAAAGCGGCGATGTATCACATTTTGCCCAAGCCCTCTCTGCAGTTTTCAAAATATCACAAACATCCCAAATTCGACGCTTGAACCATATTTTGTAGCCATACTCTGGCTCTTTGCACGTATTCGCAGTTTGAAATTACGAATTTCATACCGAAAATATGCCAATTACTGAGAGCGGCGATGGGTCACAGTTTGCCCAAATTCACCCTGCAGTTTTGAAAATATCTCAAACATCCCAAATTCGACTTCTGAGCTATATTTTTTAACCAAACTCTGGCTCTCTGCACGTATTCGCAGAATATATGCCAGTTACTGGGATCAGCGATGGGTCACATTTTGCCCAAACCCTCCCTGCAGTTTTAAAAATACAACAAACATCCCAAATTCGGCGCTTGAACCATATTTTGTAGCCAAATTCTGGCTCTTTGCACGTATTCGCAGTTTGAAATTACGACTTTTTATACAGAAAAAATGCCAATTACTGAGAGCGGCGATGAGTCACATTTTGCCCAAACCCCTCCTGCAGTTTTCAAAATATCCCAAACATCCCAAATTCGACCCTTGAGCAATATTTTGGAGCCAAATTCTGGCTCTATGCACGTATTCGCAGTTTGAAATTACGACTTTTTATACCAAAATATGCCAATTACTGAACGCGCCGATGAGTCACATTTTGCCCAAACCCTCCCTGCAGTTTTCAAAATATCCCAAACATCCCAAATTCGACTATTGAGCAATATTTTGGAGCCAAATACTGGCTCTATGCACGTATTCGCAGTTTGAAATTACGACTTTTTATACCAAAATATGCCAATTACTGAACGCGCCGATGAGTCACATTTTGCCCAAACCCTCCCTGCAGTTTTCAAAATATCCCAAACATCCCAAATTCGACTATTGAGCAATATTTTGGAGCCAAATTCTGGCTCTGTGCACGTATTCGCAGTTTGAAATTACGACTTTTTATACCGAATATATGCCAATTACTGGGATCAGCGATGTGTCCAATTTTGCCCAAACCCTCCCTGCAGTTTAAAAAAATCACAAACATCCCTAATTTGACTCTTGAACCATATTTTGGAGCCAAATTCTGGCTCTCTGCACGTATTCGCAGTATGAAATTATGACTTTTTATACAGACAAAATGCCAATTACTGAACGCGCCGAAGAGTCACATTTTGCCCAAATTCTCCCTGCAGTTTTCAAAATATCCCAAACATCCCAAATTCGACTTTTGAGCCATATTTTGGAGTCAAACTCTGGCTCTCTGCACGTATTCGCAGTTTGAAATTACGAATTTTTATACCGAATATATGCCAATTACTGGGATCAGCGATGGGTCACATTTTGCCCAAACCCTCCCTGCAGTTTTAAAAAATCACAAACATCCCAAATTTGACTCTTGAACCATATTTTGGAGCCAAATTCTGGCTCTCTGCACGTATTCGCAGTATGAAATTATGACTTTTTATACAGAAAAAATGCCAATTACTGAACGCGCCGAAGAGTCACATTTTGCCCAAATCCTCCCTGCAGTTTTCGAAATATCCCAAACATCCCAAATACGACCCTTGAGGAATTTTTTGGAGCCAATTTCTGGCTCACTGCACGTATTCGCAGTATGAAACTACGACTTTTTATACCGAAAATATGCCAGTTACTGAAAGCAGCGGTGGATCACATTTTGCCCAAGCCCTATCTGAAGTTTTCAAAATATCCCAAAAGTCTCAAATTCGACTCTTGAGCCATATTTGGGAGCCAAATTCGGCCTCTCGGCCCGTTTTCGCAGTTTGAAATTACGAATTTTATACCGAAAATATGCCAATTACTGAGAGCGGCGATGGGTCACAGTTTGCCTAAATTCACCCTGTAGCTTTGAAAATATCTCAAACATCCCAAATTCGACTCTTGAGCCATATTTTGGAACCAAACTCTGGCTCTCTGCACGTATTCGCAGTTTGAAATTACAGAAAAAATGCCAATTACTGAAAGCAGCGATGGATCACATTTTGCCCAAACCCTCCCTGCAGTTTTCAAAATATCCCAAACATCCCAAATTCGACGCTTAAACCATATTTTGAAGCCAAATTCTGGCTCTCTGCACGTATTCGCAGTATGAAATAACGACTTTTTATACCGAAAATATGCCAGTCACTGAAAGCATCGATGGATCACATTTTGCCCAAGCCCTCCCTGCAGTTTTCAAAATATCACAAACGTCCCAAATTCGACGCTTGAGCCATATTTTGGAGGCAAATTCTGGCTCTCGGCACGTTTTCGCTGTTTGAAATTACGAATTTTATACCGAAAATATGCCAATTACTGAACGCGCCGATGAGTCACATTTTGCCCTAACCCTCCCTGCAGTTTTCAAAATATCCCAAAAATCCCAAATTTGACGCTTGAGCAATATTTTGGAGCAAAATTCTCGATCTTTGCACGCATTCGCAGTTTGAAATTACGACATTTTATACCGAATATATGCCAATTAATGGGATCAGCGATGGGATACATTTTGCCCAAACCCTCCCTGCAGTTTTAAAAATATCACAAACATCCCAAATTCGACGCTTGAACCATAATTTGGAGCCAAATTCTGGCTCTCTGCACGTATTCGCAGTTTGAAATTACGACTTTTTATACAGAAAAAATGCCAATTACTGAAAGCGGCGATGGATCACGTTTTGCCCAAACCCTCCCTGCAGTTTTCAAAATATCCTAAACGTCCAAAATTCGACGCTTGATCCATATTTTGGAGCCAAATTCTGGCTCTCTGCACGTATTCGCAGTTATAAATTACGAATTTTATACCGAAAATATTCAATTACTGAGAGCAGCGATATGTCACAGTTTGCCCAAACCCTCCCTGCAGTTTTGAAAATATCCCATACATCCCAAATTCGACTATTGAACCATAATTTGGAGCCAAATTCTGGCTCTCTGCACGTATTCGCAGTTTGAAATTACGAATTTTTATACCGAATATATGCCAATTACTGGGATCAGCGATGCGTCACATTTTGCCCAAACCCCTCTGCAGTTTTCGAAATATCCCAAACATCCCAAATACAACCCTTGAAAAATTTTTTGGAACCAATTTCTGGCTCTCTGCACGTATTCGCAGTATTAAATTCCTACTTTTTATACCGAAAATATTCCAGTTACTGAAAGCGGTGATGTATCACATTTTGCCCAAGCCCTCTCTGCAGTTTTCAAAATATCACAAACATCCAAAATTCGACGCTTGAACCATATTTTGTACCCAAACTCTGGCTCTTTGCAGGTATTCGCAGTTTGAAATTACGAATTTTATACCGAAAATATGACAGTTACTGAGAGCGGCGATGGGTCACAGTTTGCCCAAATTCACCCTGCAATTTTGAAAATATCTCAAACATCCCAAATTCGACGCTTGAACCATATTTTGTAGCCAAATTCTGGCTCTTTGCACGTATTCGCAGTTTGAAATTACGACTTTTCATACAGAAAAAATGCCAATTACTGAAAGCGGCGATGGATCACATTTTGCCTAAACCCCTCTGCAGTTTTCGAAATATCCCAAACTTCCCAAATTCGACACTTGGGCAATATTAAGGAGCCAAATTCTGGCTCTCTGCATGTATTCGCAGTTTGAAATTACGAATTTTATACCGAAAATATGCCCATTACTGAGAGCAGCGATGAGTCACTGTTTGCCCAAACCCACCCTGCAGTTTTGCAAATATCGTAAATATCCCAAATTCGACGCTTAAGCCATATTTTGGAGCGAACTTCTGGCTCTCTGCACATATTCGCTTTTTGAAATTGTGAATTTTTATACCGAAAATATGCCAATTACTGAGAGCGGCGATGAGTCACATTTTGCCCAAGTCCTCCCTGCAGTTTTCAAAATATACAAAACATCCCAAATTCGACACTTAAACCATATTTTGAAGCCAAATTCTGGCTCTCTGCACGTATTCGCAGTTTGAAATTACGACTTTTTATACCGAATATATGCCAATTACTGGGATCAGCGATGTGTCACATTTTGCTCAAACCCTCCCTGCAGTTTTAAAAAATCACAAACATCCAAAATTTGACTCTTGAACCATATTTTGGATCCAAATTCTGGCTCTCTGCACGTATTCGCAGTATGAAATTATGACTTTTTATACAGAAAAAATGCCAATTACTGAACGCTCCGAAGAGTCACATTTTGCCCAAATCCTCCCTGCAGTTTTCAAAATATCCCAAACATCCCAAATTCGACTTTTGAGCCATATTTTGGAGCCAAACTCTGGCTCTCTGCACGTATTCGCAGTTTGAAATTACGAATTTTTATACCGAATATATGCCAATTACTGGGATCAGCGATGGGTCACATTTTGCCCAAACCCCTCTGCAGTTTTCGAAATATCCCAAACATCCCAAATACGACCCTTGAGGAATTTTTTGGAGCCAATTTCTGGCTCACTGCACGTATTCGCAGTATGAAATTACGACTTTTTATACCGAAAATATGCCAGTTACTGAAAGCAGCGGTGGATCACATTTTGCCCAAGCCCTCTCTGAAGTTTTCAAAATATCCCAAAAGTCCCAAATTCGACTCTTGAGCCGTATTTGGGAGCCAAATTCGGCCTCTCGGCCCGTTTTTGCAGTTTGAAATTACGAATTTTATACCGAAAATATGCCAATTACTGAGAGCGGCGATGGGTCACAGTTTGCCCAAATTCACCCTGTAGCTTTGAAAATATCTCAAACATCCCAAATTCGACTCTTGAGCCATATTTTGGAACCAAACTCTGGCTCTCTGCACGTATTCGCAGTTTGAAATTACGACTTTTTATACCGAATAAATGCCAATTTCTGGGATCAGCGATGGGTCACATTTTGCCCAAACCCTCCCTGCAGTTTTAAAAAATATCACAAACATCCCAAATTCGACGCTTGAACCATATTTTGAAGCCAAATTCTGGCTTTTTGCACGTATTCGCAATTTGAAATTACGACTTTTTATACCGACAATATGCCAAATACTGAAAGCCGCGATGAGTCACATTTTGCCCAAACCCCCCCCTGCAGTTTTCAAAATATCCCCAACATCCCAAACTCGACCCTTGAGCCATATTTTGGAGCCAAATTCTGGCTCTCTGCACGTATTCGCAGTTTGAAATTACGACTTTTTCTACCAAAATTATTCAATTACTGAATGCGCCGATGAGTCACATTTTGCCTAAACCCTTTCTGCAGTTTTCAAAATATCCCAAACATCCCAAATTTGACCCTTGAGCAATATTTTGGAGCCAAATTCTCGCTCTCTGCACGTATTCGCAGTTTGAAATTACGACTTTTTATTCCGAAAATATGCCAGTTACTGAAAGCGGCGATGTATCACATTTTGCCCAAGCCCTCTCTGCAGTTTTCAAAATATCACAAACATCCCAAATTCGACGCTTGAACCATATTTTGTAGCCATACTCTGGCTCTTTGCACGTATTCGCAGTTTGAAATTACGAATTTCATACCGAAAATATGCCAATTACTGAGAGCGGCGATGGGTCACAGTTTGCCCAAATTCACCCTGCAGTTTTGAAAATATCTCAAACATCCCAAATTCGACTTCTGAGCTATATTTTTTAACCAAACTCTGGCTCTCTGCACGTATTCGCAGAATATATGCCAGTTACTGGGATCAGCGATGGGTCACATTTTGCCCAAACCCTCCCTGCAGTTTTAAAAATACAACAAACATCCCAAATTCGGCGCTTGAACCATATTTTGTAGCCAAATTCTGGCTCTTTGCACGTATTCGCAGTTTGAAATTACGACTTTTTATACAGAAAAAATGCCAATTACTGAGAGCGGCGATGAGTCACATTTTGCCCAAACCCCTCCTGCAGTTTTCAAAATATCCCAAACATCCCAAATTCGACCCTTGAGCAATATTTTGGAGCCAAATTCTGGCTCTATGCACGTATTCGCAGTTTGAAATTACGACTTTTTATACCAAAATATGCCAATTACTGAACGCGCCGATGAGTCACATTTTGCCCAAACCCTCCCTGCAGTTTTCAAAATATCCCAAACATCCCAAATTCGACTATTGAGCAATATTTTGGAGCCAAATACTGGCTCTATGCACGTATTCGCAGTTTGAAATTACGACTTTTTATACCAAAATATGCCAATTACTGAACGCGCCGATGAGTCACATTTTGCCCAAACCCTCCCTGCAGTTTTCAAAATATCCCAAACATCCCAAATTCGACTATTGAGCAATATTTTGGAGCCAAATTCTGGCTCTGTGCACGTATTCGCAGTTTGAAATTACGACTTTTTATACCGAATATATGCCAATTACTGGGATCAGCGATGTGTCCAATTTTGCCCAAACCCTCCCTGCAGTTTAAAAAAATCACAAACATCCCTAATTTGACTCTTGAACCATATTTTGGAGCCAAATTCTGGCTCTCTGCACGTATTCGCAGTATGAAATTATGACTTTTTATACAGACAAAATGCCAATTACTGAACGCGCCGAAGAGTCACATTTTGCCCAAATTCTCCCTGCAGTTTTCAAAATATCCCAAACATCCCAAATTCGACTTTTGAGCCATATTTTGGAGTCAAACTCTGGCTCTCTGCACGTATTCGCAGTTTGAAATTACGAATTTTTATACCGAATATATGCCAATTACTGGGATCAGCGATGGGTCACATTTTGCCCAAACCCTCCCTGCAGTTTTAAAAAATCACAAACATCCCAAATTTGACTCTTGAACCATATTTTGGAGCCAAATTCTGGCTCTCTGCACGTATTCGCAGTATGAAATTATGACTTTTTATACAGAAAAAATGCCAATTACTGAACGCGCCGAAGAGTCACATTTTGCCCAAATCCTCCCTGCAGTTTTCGAAATATCCGAAACATCCCAAATACGACCCTTGAGGAATTTTTTGGAGCCAATTTCTGGCTCACTGCACGTATTCGCAGTATGAAACTACGACTTTTTATACCGAAAATATGCCAGTTACTGAAAGCAGCGGTGGATCACATTTTGCCCAAGCCCTATCTGAAGTTTTCAAAATATCCCAAAAGTCCTAAATTCGACTCTTGAGCCATATTTGGGAGCCAAATTCGGCCTCTCGGCCCGTTTTCGCAGTTTGAAATTACGAATTTTATACCGAAAATATGCCAATTACTGAGAGCGGCGATGGG
Organism: Procambarus clarkii; assembly: GCF_040958095.1. NCBI lineage: Eukaryota > Metazoa > Arthropoda > Malacostraca > Decapoda > Cambaridae > Procambarus > Procambarus clarkii. The sequence goes on along the minus strand of NC_091226.1, from coordinate 25,019,990 downwards.
TCACAGTTTGCCCAAATTCACCCTGTAGCTTTGAAAATATCTCAAACATCCCAAATTCGACTCTTGAGCCATATTTTGGAACCAAACTCTGGCTCTCTGCACGTATTCGCAGTTTGAAATTACAGAAAAAATGCCAATTACTGAAAGCAGCGATGGATCACATTTTGCCCAAACCCTCCCTGCAGTTTTCAAAATATCCCAAACATCCCAAATTCGACGCTTAAACCATATTTTGAAGCCAAATTCTGGCTCTCTGCACGTATTCGCAGTATGAAATAACGACTTTTTATACCGAAAATATGCCAGTCACTGAAAGCATCGATGGATCACATTTTGCCCAAGCCCTCCCTGCAGTTTTCAAAATATCACAAACGTCCCAAATTCGACGCTTGAGCCATATTTTGGAGGCAAATTCTGGCTCTCGGCACGTTTTCGCTGTTTGAAATTACGAATTTTATACCGAAAATATGCCAATTACTGAACGCGCCGATGAGTCACATTTTGCCCTAACCCTCCCTGCAGTTTTCAAAATATCCCAAAAATCCCAAATTTGACGCTTGAGCAATATTTTGGAGCAAAATTCTCGATCTTTGCACGCATTCGCAGTTTGAAATTACGACATTTTATACCGAATATATGCCAATTAATGGGATCAGCGATGGGATACATTTTGCCCAAACCCTCCCTGCAGTTTTAAAAATATCACAAACATCCCAAATTCGACGCTTGAACCATAATTTGGAGCCAAATTCTGGCTCTCTGCACGTATTCGCAGTTTGAAATTACGACTTTTTATACAGAAAAAATGCCAATTACTGAAAGCGGCGATGGATCACGTTTTGCCCAAACCCTCCCTGCAGTTTTCAAAATATCCTAAACGTCCAAAATTCGACGCTTGATCCATATTTTGGAGCCAAATTCTGGCTCTCTGCACGTATTCGCAGTTATAAATTACGAATTTTATACCGAAAATATTCAATTACTGAGAGCAGCGATATGTCACAGTTTGCCCAAACCCTCCCTGCAGTTTTGAAAATATCCCATACATCCCAAATTCGACTATTGAACCATAATTTGGAGCCAAATTCTGGCTCTCTGCACGTATTCGCAGTTTGAAATTACGATTTTTTATACCGAATATATGCCAATTACTGGGATCAGCGATGCGTCACATTTTGCCCAAACCCCTCTGCAGTTTTCGAAATATCCCAAACATCCCAAATACAACCCTTGAAAATTTTTTTGGAACCAATTTCTGGCTCTCTGCACGTATTCGCAGTATTAAATTCCTACTTTTTATACCGAAAATATTCCAGTTACTGAAAGCGGTGATGTATCACATTTTGCCCAAGCCCTCTCTGCAGTTTTCAAAATATCACAAACATCCAAAATTCGACGCTTGAACCATATTTTGTACCCAAACTCTGGCTCTTTGCAGGTATTCGCAGTTTGAAATTACGAATTTTATACCGAAAATATGACAGTTACTGAGAGCGGCGATGGGTCACAGTTTGCCCAAATTCACCCTGCAATTTTGAAAATATCTCAAACATCCCAAATTCGACGCTTGAACCATATTTTGTAGCCAAATTCTGGCTCTTTGCACGTATTCGCAGTTTGAAATTACGACTTTTCATACAGAAAAAATGCCAATTACTGAAAGCGGCGATGGATCACATTTTGCCTAAACCCCTCTGCAGTTTTCGAAATATCCCAAACTTCCCAAATTCGACACTTGGGCAATATTAAGGAGCCAAATTCTGGCTCTCTGCATGTATTCGCAGTTTGAAATTACGAATTTTATACCGAAAATATGCCCATTACTGAGAGCAGCGATGAGTCACTGTTTGCCCAAACCCACCCTGCAGTTTTGCAAATATCGTAAATATCCCAAATTCGACGCTTAAGCCATATTTTGGAGCGAACTTCTGGCTCTCTGCACATATTCGCTTTTTGAAATTGTGAATTTTTATACCGAAAATATGCCAATTACTGAGAGCGGCGATGAGTCACATTTTGCCCAAGTCCTCCCTGCAGTTTTCAAAATATACAAAACATCCCAAATTCGACACTTAAACCATATTTTGAAGCCAAATTCTGGCTCTCTGCACGTATTCGTAGTTTGAAATTACGATTTTTTATGCTGAAATTATGCCAGTTACTGAAAGCAGCGATGGATCACATTTTGCCCAAGCCCTCCCTGCAGTTTTCCAAATTTCCCAAACGTCCCAAATTCGACTCTTGAATCATATTTTGGCGCCAAATTCTGGCTCTCTGCATGTATTCGCAGTTTGAAATTACGAATTTTTTACCGAAAATATGCCAATTACTGAGAGCGGCGATGGGTCACAGTTTGCCCAAACCCACCTTGCAGTTTTGAAATTATCCCAAACATCCCAAATTCGACGCTTGAGCCATATTTTGGTGCCAAATTTTGGCTCTCTGCACATATTCGCTTTTTGAAATTGTGAATTTTTATACCGAAAATATGCCAATTACTGAACGCGCCGAAGAGTCACATTTTGCCCAAATCCTCCCTGCAGTTTTCAAAATATCCCAAACATCCCAAATTCGACTAATTAGCCATATTTTGGAGCCAAACTCTGGCTCTCTGCACGTATTCGCAGTTTGAAATTACGAATTTTTATACCGAATATATGCCAATTACTGGGATCAGCGATGGGTCACATTTTGCCCAAACCCCTCTGCAGTTTTCGAAATATCCCAAACATCCCAAATACGACCCTTGATGAATTTTTTGGAGCCAATTTCTGTCTCACTGCACGTATTCGCAGTATGAAATTACGACTTTTTATACCGAAAATATACCAGTTACTGAAAGCAGCGATGGATCACATTTTGCCCAAGCCGTCTCTGAAGTTTTCAAAATATCCCAAAAGTCCCAAATTCGACTCTTGAGCCATATTTTGGAGCCAAATTCGGCCTCTCGGCCCGTTTTCGCAGTTTGAAATTACGAAATTTATACCGAAAATATGCCATTTACTGAGAGCGGCGATGGATCACAGTTTGCCCAAATTCACCCTACAGTTTTGAAAATATCTCAAACATCCCAAATTCGACTCTTGAGCCAAATTTTGGAACCAAACTCTGGCTCTCTGCACGAATTCGCAGTTTGAAATTACGACTTTTTATACCGAATATATGCCAATTACTTGGTTCAGCGATGGGTCACATTTTGCCCAAACCCTCCCTGCAGTTTTAAAAAATATCAGAAACATCCCAAACTCGACCCTTGAGCCATATTTTATAGCCAAATTCTCGCTCTCTGCACGTATTCGCAGTATGAAATAACGACTTTTTATTCCGAAAATATGCCAGTCACTGAAAGCGGCGATGGATCACATTTTGCCCAAGCCCTCCCTGCAGTTTTTAAAATATCCCAATCGTCCCAAATTCGACGCTTGAGCCATTTTTGGAGCCAAATTCTGGCTCTCGGCATGTTTTCGCAGTTTGAAATTACGAATTTTATACCGAAAATATGCCAATTACTGAACGCGCCGATGAGTCACATTTTGCCCTAACCCTCCCTGCAGTTTTCAAAATATCCAAAACATTCCAAATTCGACGATTGAACAATATTTTGTAGCCAAATTCTGGCTCTCTGCACGTATTCGCAGTTTGAAACTACGACTTTTTATACCGAATATATGCCAATTATTGGGATCAGCGATGGGTCACATTTTGCCCAAACCCTCCCTCTAGTTTTAAAAATATCACAAACATCCCAAAATCGACCCTTGAACCATATTTTGGAGCGAAATTCTGGCTCTCTGCACGTATTCGCAGTATGAAATTACGATATTTTATACAGAAAAAATGCCAATTACTGAAAGCGGCGATGAATCACATTTTGCCCAAACCCTCTCTGCAGTTTTCAAAATATCCCAAACATCCCAAATTCGACGCTTGGGCTATATTAACGAGCCAAATTCTGGCTCTCTGCATGTATTCGCAGTTTGAAATTATGAATTTTATACCGAAAATATGCCAATTACTGAGAGCGGCGATGGGTCACAGTTTGACCAAACCCACCCTGCAGTTTTGAAAATATCCTAAACATCCCCAGTTCGAAGCTTGAGCCATATTTTGGCGCGAAATTCTGGCTCTCTGCACGTATTCGCAGTTTGAAATTACGACTTTTTATACCGAAAATATGCCAATTACTGAACGCGCCGATGAGTCACATTTTGCCCAAACCTCTCTGCAGTTTTCAAAACATCAAAAACACCCCAAATACGACCCTTGAAGAATATTTTGGAGCCAATTTCTGGTTCTCTGCACGTATTCGCAGTATGAAATTACGACTTTTTATACAGAAAAAATGCCAATTACTGAGAGCTTCGATGGATTACATTTTGCCCAAACCCTCCCTGCAGTTTTCAAAATATCCCAAACATCCCAAATTCGACGCTTGAACCATATTTTGAAGCCAAATTCTCGCTCTCTGCACGTATTCGCAGTATGAAATAACGACTTTTTATACCGAAAATATGCCAGTCACTGAAAGCGGCGATGGATCACATTTTGCCCAAGCCCTCCCTGCAGTTTTTAAAATATCCCAAACGTCCCAAATTCGACGCTTGAGCCATTTTTGGAGCCAAAAACTGGCTCTCGGCATGTTTTCGTAGTTTAAAATTACGAATTTTATACCGAAAATATGCCAATTACTGAACGCGCCGATGAGTCACATTTTGCCCTAACCCTCCCTGCAGTTTTCAAAATATCCCAAACATCCCAAATGACGCTTGAGCAATATTTTGGAGCAAAATTCTCGCTCTTTGCACGTATTCGCAGTTTGAAATTACGACATTTTATATCAAATATATGGCAATTAATGGGATCAGCGATGGGTTACATTTTGCCAATCCCTCCCTGCAGTTTAGAACATATCCCAAACATCCAAAATTCGACAATTGAACCATAATATGGAGCCAAATTTTGGCTCTCTGCACGTATTCGCAGTTTGAAATTACGACTTTTTATAACGGAAATATGCCAATTACTGAACGCGCAGATGAGTCACATTTTGCCCAAGTCCTCCCTGCAGTTTTCAAAATATCTAAAACATCCCAAATTCGACGCTTGAACCATAATTTGGAGCCAAATTCTGGCTCTATGCACGTATTCGCAGTTTGAAATTACGACGTTTTATACCAAAATATGCCAATTACTGAACGCGCCGATGAGTCACATTTTGCCCAAACCTTCCCTGCAATTTTCAAAATATCCAAAACATTCCAAATTCGACGATTGAACAATATTTTGTAGCAAAATTCTGGCTCTTTGCACGTATTCGCAGTTTGAAACTACGACTTTTTATACCGAATATATGCCAATTACTGGGATCAGCGATGGGTCACATTTTGCCCAAACCCTCCCTCCAGTTTTAAAAATATCACAAACATCCCAAAATCGACCCTTGAACCATATTTTGGAGCCAAATTCTGACTCTCTGCACGTATTAGCAGTGTGAAATTGCGATATTTTATACAGAAAAAATGCCAATTACTGAAAGCGGCGATGAATCACATTTTGCCCAAACCCTCTCTGCAGTTTTCAAAATATCCCAAACATCCCAAATTCGACGCTTGGGCTATATTAACGAGCCAAATTCTGGCTCTCTGCATGTATTCGCAGTTTGAAATTATGAATTTTATACCGAAAATATGCCAATTACTGAGAGCGGCGATGGGTCACAGTTTGACCAAACCCACCCTGCAGTTTTGAAAATATCCTAAACATCCCCAGTTCGAAGCTTGAGCCATATTTTGGCGCGAAATTCTGGCTCTCTGCACGTATTCGCAGTTTGAAATTACGACTTTTTATACCGAAAATATGCCAATTACAGAACGCGCCGATGAGTCCCATTTTGCCCAAACCCCTCTGCAGTTTTCAAAACATCAAAAACACCCCAAATACGACCCTTGAAGAAAATTTTGGAGCCAATTTCTGGTTCTCTGCACGTATTCGCAGTATGAAATTACGACTTTTTTATACCGAAAATATGCCAGTTACTGAAAGCGGCGATGGATAACATTTTGCCCAAGCCCTCCCTGCAATTTTCAAAATATCCCAAACATCCCAAATTTGACGCTTGAGCAATATTTTGGAGCAAAATTCTCGCTCTTTGCACGTATTCGCAGTTTGAAATTACGACATTTTATACCGAATATATGCCAATTAATGGGATCAGCGATGGGTTACAGTTTGCCCAAACCCTCCCTGCAGTTTTAAAAATATCACAAACATCCCAAATTCGACGCTTGAACCATAATTTGGAGCCAAATTCTGGCTCTCTGCACGTATTCGCAGTTTGAAATTACGACTTTTTATACAGAAAAAATGCCAATTACTTAAAGCGGCGATGGATCACGTTTTGCCCAAACCCTCCCAGTAGTTTTCAAAATATCCCAAACGTCCAAAATTCGACGCTTGAGCCATATTTTGGAGCCAAATTCTGGCTCTCTGCACGTATTCGCAGTTATAAATTACGAATTTTATACCGAAAATATTCAATTACTGAGAGCAGCGATATGTCACAGTTTGCCCAAACCCTCCCTGCAGTTTTGAAAATATCCCAAACATCAAAAATTCGACTATTGAACCATAATTTGGAGCCAAATTCTGGCTCTCTGCACGTATTCGCAGTTTGAAATTACGAATTTTTAAACCGAATATATGCCAATTACTGGGATCAGCGATGGGTCACATTTTGCCCAAACCCCTATGCAGTTTTCGAAATATCCCAAACATCCCAAATACAACCCTTGAGGAATTTTTTGGAGCCAATTTCTGGCTCTCTGCAGGTATTCGCAGTATGAAATTCCTACTTTTTATACCGAAAATATGCCAGTTACTGAAAGCGGCGATGTATCACATTTTGCCCAAGCCCTCTCTGCAGTTTTCAAAATATCACAAACATCCCAAATTCGACGCTTGAACCATATTTTGTAGCCAAACTCTGGCTCTTTGTACGTATTCGCAGTTTGAAATTACGAATTTCATACCGAAAATATGCCAATTACTGAGAGCGGCGATGGGTCACAGTTTGCCCAAATTCACCCTGCAGTTTTGAAAATATCTCAAACATCCCAAATTCGACTTCTGAGCTATATTTTGGAACCAAACTCTGGCTCTCTGCACGTATTCGCAGTTTGAAATTGCGACGTTTTATACCGAATATATGCCAATTACTGGGATCAGCGATGGGTCACATTTTGCCCAAACCCTCCCTGCAGTTTTAAAAATACCACAAACATCCCAAATTCGACGCTTGAACCATATTTTGTAGCCAAATTCTGGCTCTTTGCACGTATTCGCAGTTTGAAATTACGACTTTTTATACAGAAAAAATGTCAATTACTGAGAGCGGCGATGAGTCACATTTTGCCCAAACCCACCCTGCAGTTTTCAAAATATCCCAAACATCCCAAATTCGACCCTTGAGCAATATTTTGGAGCCAAATTCTGGCTCTATGCACGTATTCGCAGTTTGAAATTACGACTTTTTATACCAAAATATGCCAATTACTGAACGCACCGATGAGTCACATTTTGCCCAAACCCTCCCTGCAGTTTTCAAAATATCCCAAACATCCCAAATTCGACTATTGAGCAATATTTTGGAGCCAAATTCTGGCTCTGTGCACGTATTCGCAGTTTGAAATTACGACTTTTTATACCGAATATATGCCAATTACTGGGATCAGCGATGTGTCACATTTTGCCCAAACCCTCCCTGTAGTTTTAAAAAATCACAAACATCCCAAATTTGACTCTTGAACCATATTTTTGAGCCAAATTCTGGCTCTCTGCACGTATTCGCAGTATGCAATTATGACTTTATATACAGAAAATATTCCAATTACTGAACGCGCCGACGAGTCACATTTTGCCCAAATCCTCCCTGCAGTTTTCAAAATATCCCAAACATCCCAATTTCGACTTTTGAGCCATATTTTGGAGCCAAACTCTGGCTCTCTGCACGTATTCGCAGTTTGAAATTACGACTTTTTATACCGAATATATGCCAATTACTGGGATCAGCAATGGGTCACATTTTGCCCTAACCCCTCTGCAGTTTTCGAAATATCCCAAACATCCCAAATACGACCCTTGAGGAATTTTTTGGAGCCAATTTCTGGCTCACTGCACGTATTCGCAGTATGAAATTACGACTTTTTATACCGAAAATATGCCAGTTACTGAAAGCAGCGGTGGATCACATTTTGCCCAAGCCCTCTCTGAAGTTTTCAAAATATCCCAAAAGTCCCAAATTCGACTCTTGAGCCATATTTGGGAGCCAAATTCGGCCTCTCGGCCCGTTTTCGCAGTTTGAAATTACGAATTTTATACCGAAAATATGCCAATTACTGAGAGCGGCGATGGGTCGCAGTTTGCCCAAATTCACTCTGTAGCTTTGAAAATATCTCAAACATCCCAAATTCGACTCTTGAGCCAAATTTTGTAACCAAACTCTGGCTCTCTGCACGTATTCGCAGTTTGAAATTACGAATTTTTATACCGAATATATGCCAATTACTGGGATCAGCGATGTGTCACATTTTGCCCAAACCCTCCCTGCAGTTTTAAAAAATCACAAACATCCCAAATTTGACTCTTGAACCATATTTTGGAGCCAAATTCTGGCTCTCTGCACGTATTCGCAGTATGAAATTATGACTTTTTATACAGAAAAAATGCCAATTACTGAACGCGCCGAAGAGTCACATTTTGCCCAAATCCTCCCTGCAGTTTTCAAAATATCCCAAACATCCCAAATTCGACTTTTGAGCCATATTTTGGAGCCAAACTCTGGCTCTCTGCACGTATTCGCAGTTTGAAATTACGAATTTTTATACCGAATATATGCCAATTACTGGGATCAGCGATGGGTCACATTTTGCCAAAACCCCTCTGCAGTTTTCGAAATATCCCAAACATCCCAAATACGACCCTTGAGGAATTTTTTGGAGCCAATTTCTGGCTCACTGGACGTATTCGCAGTATGAAATTCCGACTTTTTATACCGAAAATAGGCCAGTTACTGAATGCAGCGGTGGATCACATTTTGCCCAAGCCCTCTCTGAAGTTTTCAAAATATCCCAAAAGTCCCAAATTCGACTCTTGAGCCATATTTTGTAGCCAAATTCGGCCTCTCGACCCGTTTTCGCAGTTTGAAATTACGAATTTCATACCGAAAATATGCCAGTTACTGATAGCGGCGATGGGTCACAGTTTGCCCAAATTCACCCTGCAGTTTTGAAAATATCTCAAACATCCCAAATTCGACTTCTGAGCTATATTTTGGAACCAAACTGTGGCTCTCTGCACGTATTCGCAGTTTGAAATTGCGACGTTTTATACCGAATATATGCCAATTACTGGGATCAGCGATGGGTCACATTTTGCCCAAACCCTCCCTGCAGTTTTAAAAATACCACAAACATCCCAAATTCGACGCTTGAACCATATTTTGTAGCCAAATTCTGGCTCTTTGCACGTATTCGCAGTTTGAAATTACGACTTTTTATACAGAAAAAATGCCAATTACTGAGAGCGGCGATGAGTCACATTTTGCCCAAACCCCCCCTGCAGTTTTCAAAATATCCCAAACATCCCAAATTCGACCCTTGAGCAATATTTTGGAGCCAAATTCTGGCTCTATGCACGTATTCGCAGTTTGAAATTACGATTTTTTATACCAAAATATGCCAATTACTGAGCGCACCGATGAGTCACATTTTGCCCAAACCCTCCCTGCAGTTTTCAAAATATCTCAAACATCCCAAATTCGACTCTTGAGCCATATTTTGGAACCAAACTCTGGCTCTCTGCACGTATTCGCAGTTTGAAATTACGACTTTTTATACCGAATATATGCCAATTACTGGAATCAGCGATGGGTCACATTTTACCCAAACCCTCCCTGCAGTTTTAAAAAATATCACAAACATCCCAAATTCGACGCTTGAACCATATTTTGTAGCCAAATTCTGGCTCTTTGCACGTATTCGCAGTTTGATATTACGACTTTTTATACCGACAATATGCCAAATACTGAAAGCGGCGATGAGTCACATTTTGCCCAAACCCCCCTGCAGTTTTCAAAATATCCCCAACATCCCAAACTCGACCCTTGAGACATATTTTGGAGCCTAATTCTGGCTCTCTGCACGTATTCGCAGTTTGAAATTACGACTTTTTCTACCAAAATATGTCAATTACTGAGTGCGCCGATGAGTCACATTTTGCGCAAACCCTCTCTGCAGTTTTCAAAATATCCCAAACATCCCAAATTTGACCCTGGAGCAATATTTTGGAGCCAAATTCTCGCTCTCTGCACGTATTCGCAGTTTGAAATTTCGAATTTTTTACCGAATATATGCCAATTACTGGGATCAGTGATGTTTCACATTTTGCCCAAACTCTCCCTGCAGTTTTAAAAATATCACAAACATCCCAAATTCGACTCTTGAACCATATTTTGGAGCCAAATTCTGGCTGTGCACGTTTTCGCAGTTTGAAATTACGACTTTTTATACAGAAAAAATGCCATATACTGAAAGCGGCGATGGATCACATTTTGCCCAAACCCTCCCTGCAGTTTTCAAAATATCCCAAACATCCCAAATTCGACGCTTAAACCATATTTTGAAGCCAAATTCTGGCTCTTTGCACGTATTCGCAGTATGAAATAACGACTTTTTATACCGAAAATATGCCAGTCACTGAAAGCATCGATGGATCACATTTTGCCCAAGCCCTCCCTGCAGTTTTCAAAATATCCCAAACGTCCCAAATTCGACACTTGAGCAATATTTTAGAGCAAAATTCTCGCTCTCTGCACTTATTCGCAGTTTGAAATTACGACATTTTATACCGAATATATGCCAATTAATGGGATCAGCGATGGGTTACATTTTGCCCAAACCCTCCCTGCAGTTTTAAAAATATCACAAACATCCCAAATTCGACGCTTGAACAATAATTTGGAGCCAAATTCTGGCTCTCTGCATGTATTCGCAGTTTGAAATTACGACTTTTTATACAGAAAAAATGCGAATTACTGAAAGCGGCGATGGATCATGTTTTGCCCAAACCCTCCCTGCAGTTTTCAAAATATCCCAAATGTCCAAAATTCGACGCTTGAGCCATATTTTGAAGCAAAATTATGGCTCTCTACACGTATTCGCAGTTTGAAATTACGAATTTTATACCGAAAATATACAATTACTGAGAGAAGCGATATGTCACAGTTTGCCCAAACCCTCCCTGCAGTTTTGAAAATATCCCAAACATTCCAAATTCGACTATTGAACCATAATTTGGAGCCAAATTCTGGCTCTCTGCACGTATTCGCAGTTTGAAATTACGAATTTTTATACCGAATATATGCCAATTACTGTGATCAGCGATGGGTCACATTTTGCCCAAACCCCTCTGCAGTTTTCGAAATATCCCAAACATTCCAAATACAACCCTTGAGGAATTTTTTGGAGCCAATTTCTGGCTCTCTGCACGTATTCGCAGTATGAAATTACGACTTTTTATACCGAAAATATGCCAGTTACTGAAAGCGGCGATGTATCACATTTTGCCCAAGCCCTCTCTGCAGTTTTCAAAATATCACAAACATCCCAAATTCGACGCTTGAACCATATTTTGTAGCCAAACTCTGGCTTTTTGCACGTATTCGCAGTTTGAAATTACGAATTTCATACCGAAAATATGCCAATTACTGAACGCGCCGATGAGTCACATTTTGCCCAAACCCACCCTGCAGTTTTCAAAATATCCCAAACATCCCAAATTCGACTATTGAGCAATATTTTGGAGCCAAATTCTGGCTCTGTGCACGTATTCGCAGTTTGAAATTACGACTTTTTATACCGAATATATGCCAATTACTGGGATCAGCGATGTGTCACATTTTGCCCAAACCCTCCCTGCAGTTTTAAAAATATCACAAACATCCCAAATTCAACTCTTGAACCATATTTTGGAGCTAAATTCTGGCTCTCTGCACGTATTCACAGTATGAAATTACGACATTTTATACAGAAAAAATGCCAATTACTGAACGCGCCGAAGTTTCACATTTTGCCCAAATCCTCCCTTCAGTTTTCAAAATAACCCAAACATCCCAAATTCGACTTTTGAGCCATATTTTGGAGCCAAACTCTGGCTCTCTGCACGTATTCGTAGTTTGAAATTACGAATTTTTATACCGAATATATGCCAATTACTGGGATCAGCGATGGGTCACATTTTGCCCAAACCCCTCTGCAGTTTTCGAAATATCCCAAACATCCCAAATTTCGACCCTTGAGGAATTTTTTGGAGCCAATTTCTGGCTCACTGCACGTATTCGCAGTATGAAATTACGACTTTTTATACCGAAAATATGCCAGTTACTGAAAGCAGCGATGGATCACATTTTGCCCAAGCCCTCTCTGAAGTATTCAAAATATCCCAAAAGTCCCAAATTCGACTCTTGAGCCATATTTTGGAGCCAAATTCGGCCTCTCGGCCCGTTTTCGCAGTTTGAAATTACGAATTTTATACCGAAAATATGCCAATTACTGGGATCAGCGATGTGTCACATTTTGCCCAAACTCTCCCTGCAGTTTTAAAAATATCACAAACATCCCAAATTCGACTCTTGAACCATATTTTGGAGCCAAATTCTGGCTGTGCACGTATTCGCAGTTTGAAATTACGACTTTTTATACAGAAAAAATGCCAATTACTGAAAGCGGCGATGGATCACATTTTGCCCAAACCCTCCCTGCAGTTTTCAAAATATCCCAAACATCCCAAATTTGACGCTTAAACCATATTTTGAAGCCAAATTCTGGCTCTCTGCACGTATTCGCAGTATGAAATAACGACTTTTTATACCGAAAATATGCCAGTCACTGAAAGCATCGATGGATCACATTTTGCCCAAGCCCTCCCTGCAATTTTCAAAATATCCCAAACGTCCCAAATTCTACGCTTGAGCCATATTTTGGAGGCAAATTCTGGCTCTCGGCACGTTTTCGCAGTTTGAAATTACGAATTTTATACCGAAAATATGCCAATTACTGAACGCCCCGATGAGTCACATTTTTCCCTAACCCTCCCTGCTGTTTTCAAAATATCCCAAACATCCCAAATTTGACGCTTGAGCAATATTTTGGAGCAAAATTCTCGCTCTTTGCACGTATTCGCAGTATGAAATTACGACATTTTATACCGAATATATGCCAATTAATGGGATCAGCGATGGTTACAATTTGCCCAAAACCCTCCCTGCAGTTTTCAAAATATCCCAAACATCCCAAATTCGACGCTTGAACCATATTTTGAAGCCAAATTCTGGCTCTCTGCACGTATTCGCAGTATGAAATAACGACTTTTTATACCGAAAATATGCCAGTCACTGAAAGCGGCGATGGATCACATTTTGCCCAAGCCCTCCCTGTAGTTTTTAAAATATCCGAAACATCCCAAATTCGACGCTTGAGCCATATTTTGGAGCCAAATTCTGGCTTTCTGCACGTATTCGCAGTTTGAAATTACGACTTTTTATACAGAAAAAATGCCAATTACTGAAAGCAGCGATGGATCACGTTTTGCCCAAACCCTCCCTGCAGTTTTCAAAATATCCCAAACGTCCAAAATTCGACGCTTGAGCCATATTTTGATGCCAAATTCTGGATCTCTGTACGTATTCGCAGTTTGAAATTACGAATTTTATACCGAAAATATTCAATTTCTGAGAGCAGCGATATGTCACAGTTTGCCCAAACCTTCCCTGCAGTTTAGAACATATCCCAAACATCCAAAATTCGACTATTGAACCATAATTTGGAGCCAAATTTTGGCTCTCTGCACGTATTCGCAGTTTGAAATTATTACTTTTTATAACGGAAATATGCCAATTACTGAACGCGCAGATGAGTCACATTTTGCCCAAATCCTCCCTGCAGTTTTCAAAATATCTAAAACATCCCAAATTCGACGCTTGAACCATAATTTGGAGCCAAATTTTGGCTCTCTGCACGTATTCGCCGTTTGTAATTACGACGTTTTATACCAAAATATGCCAATTACTGAACGCGCCGATGAGTCACATTTTGCCCAAACCTTCCCTGCAATTTTCAAAATATCCAAAACATTCCAAATTTGACGCTTGAGCAATATTTTGGAGCAAAATTCTCGCTCTATGCACGTATTCGCAGTTTGAAATTATGACTTTTTATACCGAATATATGCCAATTACTTAGATCAGCGATGGGTCACATTTTGCCTAAACCCTCCGTGCAGTTTTAAAAATATCACAAACATCCCAAATTCGACGCTTGAACCATATTTTGGAGCCAAATTCTGGCTCTCTGCACGTATTCGCAGTATGAAATAACGAATTTTTATACCGAAAATATGCCAGTCACTGAAAGCATCGATGGATCACATTTTGCCCAAGCCCTCCCTGCAGTTTTCAAAATATCCCAAACGTCCCAAATTCGACACTTGAGCCATATTTTGGAGCCAAATTCTGGCTCTCGGCACGTTTTCGCAGTTTGAAATTACGAATTTTATACCGAAAATATGCCAATTACTGAACGCGCCGATGAGTCACATTTTCCCCTAACCCTCCCTGCAGTTTTTAAAATATCCCAAACATCCCAAATTTGACGCTTGAGCAATATTTTGGAGCAAAATTCTCGCTCTTTGCACGTATTCGCAGTTTGAAATTACGACATTTTATACAATTAATGGGATCAGCGATGGGTTACATTTTGCCCAAACCCTCCCTGCAGTTTTAAAAATATCACAAACACCCCAAATACGACCCTTGAAGAATATTTTGGAGCCAATTTCTGGTTCTCTGCACGTATTCGCAGTATGAAATTACGACTTTTTATACCGAAAATATGCCAATTACTGAACGCGCCGATGAGTCACATTTTGCCCAAACTCCTCTGCAGTTTCCAAAACATCAAAAACACCCCAAATACGACCCTTGAAGAATATTTTGGAGCCAATTTCTGGTTCTCTGCACGTATTCGCAGTATGAAATTACGACTTTTTATACCGAAAATATGCCAGTTACTGAAAGCGGCGATGGATCACATTTTGCCCAAGCCCTCCCTGCAGTTTTCAAAATATCCCAAACGTCCCAAATTCGACGCTTGAGCCATATATTGGAGCCAAATTCTGGCTCTCGGCAAGTTTTCGCTGTTTGAAATTACGAATTTTATACCGAAAATATGCCAATTACTGAGAGCTGCGATGGGTCACAGTTTGCCCAAATTCACCCTGCAGTTTTGAAAATATCTCAAACATCCAAATTTCGACTCTTGAGCCATGATTTGGAACCAAACTCTGGCTCTCTGCACGTATTCGCAGTTTGAAATTACGACTTTTTATACAGAAAAAATGCCAATTACTGAAAGCAGCGATGGATCACATTTTGCCCAAACCCTCTCTGCAGTTTTCAAAATATCCCAAACATTCCAAATTCGACGCTTGAGCCATATATTGGAGCCAAATTCTGGCTCTCGGCACGTTTTCGCAGTTTGAAATTACGAATTTTATACCGAAAATATGCCAATTACTGAGAGCGGCGATGGGTCACAGTTTGCCCAAATTCACCCTGCAGTTTTGAAAATATCTCAAACTTCCAAATTTCGACTCTTGAGCCATGATTTGGAACCAAACTCTGGCTCTCTGCACGTATTCGCAGTTTGAAATTACGACTTTTTATACAGAAAAAATGCCAATTACTGAAAGCGGCGATGGATCACATTTTGCCCAAACCCTCTCTGCAGTTTTCAAAATATCCCAAACATTCCAAATTCGACTCTTGAACCATATTTTGGAGCCAAATTCTCTCTCTCTGCACGTATTCGCAGTTTGAAATTACGACTTTTTATACCGAAAATATACCAAATACTGAGAGCGGAGATGGGTCACATTTTGCCCAAACCCCTCTGCAGTTTTCGAAATATCCCAAACATCCCAAATTCGACCCTTGAGCCATATTTTGGAGCCAAATTCTGGCTCTCGGCACGTTTTCGCATTTTTAAATTACGATTTATTATAACAAAATATGCCAATTACTGAACGCGCCGATGAGTCACATTTTGCCCAAACCCTCCCTGCAGTTTTCAAAATATCCCAAACATCCAAAAATTGACTATTGCGCAATATTTGGGAACCAAATTCTGGCTCTCTGCACGTATTCCCAGTTTGAAATTACTACTTTTTATACCGAAAATATACCAATTACTGAAAGCGGCGATGGGTCACATTTTGCCCAAACCCCTCTGCAGTTTTCGAAATATCCCAAACATCCCAAATACGACCCTTGAAGAATATTTTGGAGCCAATTTCTGGCTCTCTGCACGTATTCTCAGTATGAAATTACGACTTTTTATACCGAAAATATGCCAGTTACTGAAAGCGGCGATGGATCACATTTTGCCCAAGCCCTCTCTGCAGTTTTCAAAATATCCCAAAAGTCCCAAATTCGACACTTGAGCCATATTCTGGAGGCAAATTCTGCCTCTCGTCACGTTTTCGCAGTTTGAAATTATGACTTTTCATGAGTGATGCAGAGGCTTAAGAGTGGGATTCAGAGGCTCAAGAGAGGGATGCAGAGGCTCAAGTGAGGGATGCAGAGGCACAAGAGAAAGATGCAGAGGCACTTGAGAACGATGCAAAGGCTCAAGAGAGGGATGCAGAGGCTTAAGAGAGTGATGCAAAGGCTCAAGAGAGGGATGCAGAGGCTCAAGAGAATGATGTAGAGGCTCAAGAGAGGGATGCAGAGGCTCAAGAGAATGATGCAGAGGCTCAAGAGAGTGATGCAGAGGATCAAGAGAGTGATGCAGAGGCTGAAGAGAGAGATGAAGAGGCTTAAGAGAGTGATGCAGAGGCTCAAGAGAGTGATGCATGGGCTCAAGAGAATGATGTAGAGGCTTAAGAGAGGGATGTAGAGGCTCAAGAAATAGTCAAGGTACAAATAGTTGATTGAGAATCATGTATTTAAGGGTAATTTGCAATTCATTACGTGTGTGCATCATATTTATCGTAAATTTCATGAATTAATGGCTATAAACCGAAAAGGCTGGAAAACGTGGAAAAACGGTAAAATATTGCCTAAATCGTTGATATTTGGTTTAAATCTCATACAGGAAACAAGGATGAAAAACCCCAAAATATTGCTAAATTCGATGATTTTATGTACAAGGCACAATGCAAGAAAACTTGCTTAAAAACGCAATATTATGTGTAATTCTGAGATTTGTAGGCCAAATCACAAATAGAGAGACAACATGAAGTAGTATCAAAATATTAATAATTTCGAACATTTTTGCCTAAAATCACCCTAAATGAAAAACGTGAAAAAAGTCACTATAATACCAAATTCAAGGATTTTTACTTCAAATCATAGAGCGAGGTTCCGTATTATTTTTATAATTAGAAAGGCATATGAAAACGATGTTTTCAATTCAAATGATAAAAATCAATGTGTTCTCTTTAGAATTAACTAAAATGTTCCTCAATTTCTGTTTATATTGCTGAAAGAAGAGGTACTCATAATACTGCTTTACTCCGGCTGAAACGTCGAAATATGCAATAAAAACAGAAAATCTCTCTTAATCAATATCTTACTCACTGTTTTAACGAGTTGATTGAAAATCTTGTATTTAAGGTAAATTTGCAATTATTTACGTGTTTGCATCATAACATGAGGGATGTGTTTGCATCATCTTGCTCAGTATTTTAACGAGAAAGAAATAGTTGATTGAAAATTAAGTATTTAAGGTTATTTTCTAATCAGTTATGTGTTTGCATCATTTTTATCGTATATTTAATGAATTAATACCAATAAACTGAAAATTCACAAAAACGTGAAAAAACGGCAAAATATTGCCTAAATGCAAAATTTGCGAAATTCTCTTATTTGAAGGCCAAATCACATATCGTGAGAAAACATGAAGTAGTATCGAAATATTCGTAAAACGAATATATTTACGTAATGTCACACAACATGAAAAACGTGAAAAAAAATCGCTATTTTACCAAATTTGAGGATTTTAACTTCAAATCATAAAGCGAGGTTTCGTATTATTTAGATTCTAGAAAAGACATATAAAGATGTTGTTTCCAATACAAATGATAAAAATCCATGTGTTTTTATTAAAATACTCTAAAATGTTCCTGATTTTCCGTTTATATTACCGATGGAAGATGTACACGTAAAACCGCTCTAATCCGGCTGAAACGTCGATATATGCAATAAAATCATAACTTCTCGCTTTTTCAATATCTTACTCAGTATTTTAACGAGAAACAAATAGTTGATTGAAAATGAAATATTTATGTTAATTTCTAATCAATTATGTGTTTGCATAATTTTTATCGTATATATATTGAATTTAAACAATAAACTGAAAATTCACAAAAACGAGGAAAAACGGCAAAATATTGTCTAATTCGATGATATTTTGTTTAAATCACATAAAGGAAAAGGGGGATAAAACGTCAAAATATTTCTAAATTCAATGATTTTTAGTACAAAACAAAAAGCAAGAAAACTTGCTTAAAAATGCAATATTATGCGAAATTCTCAGACTTAAGGCCAAATCACATATCGTGAGAAAACAAGAAGTAGTATCGAATTATTGGTAAAACGAATATATTTACGTACAATCACACTACATGAAAAACGTGAAAAAAATCGCTATATTACCAAATTTGAGGATTTTAACTTCAAATCATAAAGCGAGGTTTCGTATTATTTAGATCCTTGAAAAGATATATAAAGATGTTGTTTCCAATACAAATGATAAAAATCAATGTGTTTTCATTACCTCACTTGAGGTAATCACATTATATCACTTGAGGAAATTACCTCACTTTCATCCCTCACTTGAGCCTCTGCATCACCCTCTTTAACTCCTGCATCCCTCTCATGAGCCTCTGCATCCCTAACTTGAGCCTTTGCATCACTCTCTTAAGACTCCTTAAGCTTACGAGAGTGATGCAGAGGCTCAAGAGAGGGAGGCAGAGGCTTAACAGAGTGATGCAAAGGCTCAAGGGAGGGATGCAGAGGCTCATGAGAGGGATGCAGGAGTTCAAGAGAGGGATGCAGAGGCTCAAGAAAGTAATGAAGAGGCTCAAAATAGGGATGCAGAGGCTTAAGAGGGTGATGCAGAGGTTTAAGAGGGTGATGCAGAGGCTCATGAGGGTGAGGCAGAGGCTCAAGAGAGGGATGTAGAGGCTCAAGCGAGCGATGCAGAAGCTCAATAGAGTGAAGCAGAGGCTTAAGAGAGTGATGCAGAGGCTTAATAGAGGGGATGAAGAGGCTCAAGAGAGTGATGCAGAGGCTGAAGAGAGTGATGCAGAGGCTTAAGAGAGGGATGCAGAGGTTCAGGAGAGGGATGCAGAGGGTTAAGACAGGGATGCAGGGGCTCAAGAGAGGGATGCAGAGGCTCAAGAGAAGGATTCAGAGGCTCTTGAGAGTGATGCAGAGGCTGAAGAGAGGGATGCAGAGGCTTAAGAGAGTGTTCCAAAGGCTCAAGAGAGGGATGCAGAGGCTCATGAGTGGGATGCCTTAGTTCAAGACAGAGATGCAGAGGCTCAAGAGAGTGATGCAGAGGCTTAAGAGAGGGATGCAGAGGCTCAAGAGAGTGATGCAGAGGCTTAAGAGAATGATGCAGAGGCTCAAGAGAGTGCTGCACAGTCTCAAGAGAGGGATGCTGAGGCTCCAGAGAGGGATGCAGAGGCTAAAGAGAGTGATGCAGAGGCTGAAGAGAGAGATGCAGAATCTTAAGAGAGTGATGCAGAGGCTCAAGAGAGTAATGCAGAGGCTGAAGAGAATGACGTAGAGGCTTAAGAGAGGGATGCGGAGCTTCAAGAGAATGAATCAGAGGCTCACGAGAGTGATGCAGAGGATCAAGAGAGTGATGCAGAGGCTTAAGAGAGTGATGAAGAGGCTCAAGAGAGTGATGCAGATGCTCAAGAGAGTGATGTACAGGCTCAAGAGAGTGATGCAGAGGCTCATGAGAGTGATGCAGAGGATCAAGAGAGTGATGCAGAGGCTCAAGAGAGTGATGCAGAGGATCAAGAGAGGAAAGCAGAGTCTTAAGAGAGTGATGCAGAGGGCGAAGAGAGTGATGCAGAGGCTTAGGAGAGTGATGCAGATGCTGAAGAGAGTGTTGCAGAGGCTCAAGAGAGAGATGCAGAGGCTCAAGAGAATGATGCAGAGGCTAAAAAGATTTATGCAGAGGCTAAAGAGAGTGATGCAGAGGCTTACTAGAGTGATGCAGAGGATCAAGAGAAGGATGCAGAGGCTAAAAAGATTTATGCAGAGGCTAAAGAGAGTGATGCAGAGGCTTACTAGAGTGATGCAGAGGATCAAGAGAGGGATGCAGAGGCTTAAGTGAGTGATGCAGAGGCTCAAGAGAGTGATGCAGAGGCTGAAGAGAGTGATGCAGAGGCTTAAGAGAGGTGTGCAGAGGCTCAAGAGAGTGATGCAGAGGCTCGAGAGAGTGATACAGAGGCTCAAGAGAGTGATGCAGAGGCTGAAGAGAGTGATGCAGAGGCTCAAGAGAGTGATGCAGAGGATTGAGAGAGGGATGCACAGGCTCAAAAGAGTGATGCAGAGGCTCAAGAGAGTGATGCAGAGGATAAAGAGAGTGATGCAGAGGCTCAAGAGTGATGCAGAGGCACAAGAGAGGGATGCAGAGGCTTAGGAGAGGGATGACGAGGCTCAAAAGAGTGATGAAGAGGCTCAAGAGAAGGATGTAGAGGCTCGAGAGAGTGATGCAAAGGCTCAAGAGAGTGATGCAGAGGCCTAGGAGAATGATGCAGAGGCTCATGAGAGGGATCCAGAGGCTGAAGAGAGTGATGCAGAGGCTCAAGAGAGGGATGCAGAGGCTCAAGAGAGTGATGCAGAGGCTCAAGAGAGTGATGCAGAGGCTTAGGAGAGTAATGAAGAGGCTTAAGAGAGGGATGCAGGGGCTCATGAGAGGGATGCAGAGGCTTAAGAGGGTGATGCAAAGGCTCAAGAGAGGGATGCAGAGGCTCATGAGAGGGATGCAGGAGTTCAAGAGAGGGATGCAGAGGTTCAAGAAAGGGATGCAGTGGCTCAAGAGAGTGATGCAGAGGCTTAAGAGGGTGATGCAAAGGCACTAGAGTGGTATGCAGAGGCTCATGAGAGAGATGCAGGAGTTCAAGAGAGTGATGCGGAGGCTCAAGAGAGGGATGCAGAGGCTCAAGAGAGGGATGCAGGGGCTCAAGAGAGGGATGCAGAGGTTCAAGCGAGGGATGCAGAAGCTCAAGAGAGGGACGCAGAGGCTCAAGAGAAGGATGCAGAGGCTCAAGTGAGGGATGCAGAGGCACAAGAGAGGGATGCAGAGGCTCTTGAGAGTGATCCCGAGGCTCATGAGAGGGATGCAGAGGCTTAAGAGAGTGATTCAGAGGCTTACGAGAGTGATGCAGAGGCTTAAGAGAGTGATGCAGAGGCTCAAGAGAGGGATGCAGAGGCTCATGAGAGGGACGCAGAGACTCAAGAGAAGGATGCAGAGGCTCAAGTGAGGGATGCAGAGGCACAAGAGAGGGATGCAGAGGCACAAGAGAGGGATGCAGAGGATCAATGTGACTCATTGACTCACAAAATGTGACTCATCGCCGCTTTCAGTATTTGGCATATTGTCGGTATAAAAAGTCGTAATTTCAAACTGCGAATACGTTCAAAGAGCCAGAATTTGGCTACAAAATATGGTTCAAGCGTCGAATTTGGGATGTTTGTGATGTTTTTTAAAACTGCAGGGAGGGTTTGGGCAAAATGTGACCCATCGCTGATCCCAGTAATTGGCATATATTCGGTATAAAAAGTCGTAATTTCAAACTGCGAATACGTGCAGAGAGCCAGAGTTTGGTTCCAAAATATGGCTCAAGAGTCGAGTTTGGGATGTTTGAGATATTTTCAAAGCTACAGGGTGAATTTGGGCAAACTGTGACCCATCGCCGCTCTCAGTAATTGGCATATTTTCGGTATAAAATTCGTAATTTCAAACTGCGAAAACGGGCCGAGAGGCCGAATTTGGCTCCCAAATATGGCTCAAGAGTCGAATTTGGGACCTTTGGGATATTTTGAAAACTTCAGAGAGGGCTTGGGCAAAATGTGATCCACCGCTGCTTTCAGTAACTGGCATATTTTCGGTATAAAAAGTCGTAATTTCATACTGCGAATACGTGCAGTGAGCCAGAAATTGGCTCCAAAAAATTCCTCAAGGGTCGTATTTGGGATGTTTGGGATATTTCGAAAACTGCAGAGGGGTTTGGGCAAAATGTGACCCAACGCTGATCCCAGTAATTGGCATATATTCGGTATAAAAATTCGTAATTTCAAACTGCGAATACGTGCAGAGAGCCAGAGTTTGGCTCCAAAATATGGCTCAAAAGTCGAATTTGGGATGTTTGGGATATTTTGAAAACTGCAGGGAGGATTTGGGCAAAATGTGACTCTTCGGCGCATTCAGTAATTGGCATTTTTTCTGTATAAAAAGTCATAATTTCATACTGCGAATACGTGCAGAGAGCCAGAATTTGGATCCAAAATATGGTTCAAGAGTCAAATTTGGGATGTTTGTGATTTTTTAAAACTGCAGGGAGGGTTTGAGCAAAATGTGACACATCGCTGATCCCAGTAATTGGAATATATTCGGTATAAAAAGTCGTAATTTCAAACTGCGAATACGTGCACAGAGCCAGAATTTGGCTCCAAAATATTGCTCAATAGTCGAATTTGGGATGTTTGGGATATTTTGAAAACTGCAGGGAGGGTTTGGGCAAAATGTGACTCATCGGCGCGTTCAGTAATTGGCATATTTTGGCATAAAAAGTCGTAATTTCAAACTGCGAATACGTGCATAGAGCCAGAATTTGGCTCCAAAATATTGCTCAAGGGGCGAATTTGGGATGTTTGGGATATTTTGAAAACTGCAGGGGGGGTTTGGGCAAAATGTGACTCATCGCCGCTCTCAGTAATTGGCATTTATTCCGTATAAAAAGTCGAAATTTCAAACTGCGAATACGTGCAAAGAGCCAGAATTTGGCTACAAAATGTGGTTCAACCGTCGAATTTGGGATGTTTGTTGTATTTTTAAAACTGCAGGGAGGGTTTGGGCAAAATGTGACCCATCGCTGATCCCAGTAATTGGCATATATTCGGTATAAAACGTCGCAATTTCAAACTGCGAATACGTGCAGAGAGCCAGAGTTTGGTTCCAAAATATAGCTCAGAAGTCGAATTTGGGATGTTTGAGATATTTTCAAAACTGCAGGGTGAATTTGGGCAAACTGTGACCCATCGCCGCTCTCAGTAATTGGCATATTTTCGGTATGAAATTCCTAATTTCAAACTGCGAATACGTGCAAAGAGCCAGAGATTGGCTACAAAATATGGTTCAAGCGTCGAATTTGGGATGTTTGTGTTATTTTGAAAACTGCAGAGAGGGCTTGGGCAAAATGTGATACATCGCCTCTTTCAGTAACTGGCATATTTTCGGTATAAAAAGTCGGAATTTCATACTGCGAATACGTGCAGAGAGCCAGAAATTGGCTCCAAAAAATTCCTCAAGGGTTGTATTTGGGATGTTTGGGATATTTCGAAAACTGCAGAGGGGTTTGGGCAAAAATGTGACCCATCGCTGATACCAGTATTTGGCATATATTCGGTATAAAAATTCGTAATTTCAAACTGCGAATACGTGCAGAGAGCCAGAATTTGGCTCCAAATTATGGTTCAATAGTCGAATTTGGAATGTTTGGGATATTTTCAAAACTGCAGGGAGGGTTTGGGCAAACTGTGACATATCGCTGCTCTCAGTAATTGAATATTTTCGGTATAAAATTCGTAATTTCAAACTGCGAATACGTGCAGAGAGCCATAATTTGGCTCCAAAATATGGCTCAAGCGTCGAATTTGGGACGTTTGGGATATTTTGAAAACTGCAGGGAGGGCTTGGGCAAAATGTGATCCATCGATGCTTTCAGTGACTGGCATATTTTCGGTATAAAAAGTCGTTTTTCATACTGCGAATACGTGCAGATAGCCAGAATTTGGCTTCAAAATATGGTTCAAGCGTCGAATTTGGGATGTTTGGGATATTTTGAAAACTGCAGGGAGGGTTTGGGCAAAACGTGATCCATCTCCGCTTTCAGTAATTGGCATTTTTTCTGTATAAAAAGTCGTAATTTCAAACTGCGAATACGTGCAGAGAGCCAGAATTTGGCTCCAAATTATGGTTCAAGCGTCGAATTTGGGATGTTTGTGATATTTTTAAAACTGCAGGGAGGGTTTGGGCAAAATGTAACCCATCGCTGATCCCATTAATTGGCATATATTCGGTATAAAATGTCGTAATTTCAAACTGCGAATACGTGCAGAGAGCGAGAATTTTGCTCCAAAATATTGCTCAAGCGTCAAATTTGGGATGTTTGGGATATTTGGAAAACTGCAGGGAGGGTTAGGGCAAAATGTGACTCATCGGCGCGTTCAGTAATTGGCATATTTTCGGTATAAAATTCGTAGTTTCAAACTGCGAAAACGTGCCGAGAGCCAGAATTTGGCTCCAAAATATGGCTCAAGCGTCGAATTTGGGACGTTTGGGATATTTTGAAAACTGCAGGGAGGGCTTGGGCAAAATGTGATCCATCGCCGCTTTCAGTAATTGGCATTTTTTCTGTATAAAAAGTCGTAATTTCAAACTGCGAATAAGTGCAGAGAGCCAGAATTTGGCTCCAAAATATGGTTCAAGAGTCGAATTTGGGATGTTTGTGATATTTTTAAAACTGCAGGGAGGGTTTGGGCAAAATGTGACACATTGCTGATCCCAGTAATTGGCATATATTCGGTATAAAAAGTCGTTATTTCAAACTGCGAATACGTTCAGAGAGCCAGAATTTGGCTCCAAAATATTGCTCAAGGGTCAAATTTGTGATGTTTGGGATATTTTGAAAACTGCAGAGAGGGTTTGGGCAAAATATGACTCATCGGCGCATTCAGTAATTGACATATTTTGGTAGAAAAAGTCGTAATTTCAAACTGCGAATACGTGCAGAGAGCCAGAATTTGGCTCCAAAATATGGCTCAAGGGTCGAGTTTGGGATGTTGGGGATATTTTGAAAACTGCAGGGGGGGTTTGGGCAAAATGTGACTCATCGCCGCTTTCAGTATTTGGCATATTGTCGGTATAAAAAGTCGTAATTTCAAACTGCGAGTACGTGCAAAGAGCCATAATTTGGCTACAAAATATGGTTCAAGCGTCGAATTTGGGATGTTTGTGATATTTTTTAAAACTGCAGGGAGGGTTTGGGCAAAATGTGACCCATCGCTGATCCCAGTAATTGGCATATATTCGGTATAAAAAGTCGTAATTTCAAACGGCGAATACGTGCAGAGAGCCAGAGTTTGGTTCCAAAATATGGCTCAAGAGTCGAATTTGGGATGTTTGAGATATTTTCAAAGCTACATTGTGAATTTGGGCAAACTGTGACCCATCGCCGCTCTCAGTAATTGGCATATTTTCGGTATAAAATTCGTAATTTCAAACTGCGAAAACGGGCCGAGAGGCCGAATTTTGCTCCCAAATAGGGCTCAAGAGTCGAATTTGGGACTTTTGGGATATTTTGAAAACTTCAGAGAGGGCTTGGGCAAAATGTGATCCACCGCTTCTTTCAGTAACTGGCATATTTTCGGTATAAAAAGTCGTAATTTCATACTGCGAATACGTGCAGTGAGCCAGAAATTGGCTCCAAAAAATTCATCAAGGGTCGTATTTGGGATGTTTGGGATATTTCGAAAACTGCAGAGGGGTTTGGGCAAAATGTGACCCATCGCTGATCCCAGTAATTGGCATATATTCGGTATAAAAATTCGTAATTTCAAACTGCGAATACGTGCAGAGAGCCAGAGTTTGGCTCCAAAATATGGCTCAAAAGTCGAATTTGGGATGTTTGGGATATTTTGAAAACTGCAGGGAGGATTTGGGCAAAATGTGACTCTTCGGCGCGTTCAGTAATTGGCATTTTTTCTGTATAAAAAGTCATAATTTCATACTGCGAATACGTGCAGAGAGCCAGAACTTGGCTCCAAAATATGGTTCAAGAGTCAAATTTGGGATGTTTGTGATTTTTTAAAACTGCAGGGAGGGTTTGGGCAAAATGTGACACATCGCTGATCCCAGTAATTGGCATATATTCGGTATAAAAAGTCGTAATTTCAAACTGCGAATACGTGCACAGAGCCAGAATTTGGCTCCAAAATATTGCTCAATAGTCGAATTTGGGATGTTTGGGATATTTTGAAAACTGCAGGGAGGGTTTGGGCAAAATGTGACTCATCGGCGCGTACAGTAATTGGCATATTTTGGCATAAAAAGTCGTAATTTCAAACTGCGAATACGTGCATAGAGCCAGAATTTGGCTCCAAAATATTGCTCAAGGGGCGAATTTGGGATGTTTGGGATATTTTGAAAACTGCAGTGGGGGTTTGGGCAAAATGTGACTCATCGCCGCTCTCAGTAATTGGCATTTTTTCCGTATAAAAAGTCGTAATTTCAAACTGCGAATACGTGCAAAGAGCAAGAATTTGGCTACAAAATGTGGTTCAACCGTCGAATTTGGGATGTTTGTTGTATTTTTAAAACTGCAGGGAGGGTTTGGGCAAAATGTGACCCATCGCTGATCCCAGTAATTGGCATATATTCGGTATAAAACGTCGCAATTTCAAACTGCAAATACGTGCAGAGAGCCAGAGTTTGGTTCCAAAATATAGCTCAGAAGTCGAATTTGGGATGTTGGAGATATTTTCAAAACTGCAGGGTGAATTTGGGCAAACTGTGACCCATCGCCGCTCTCAGTAATTGGCATATTTTCGGTATGAAATTCGTAATTTCAAACTGCGAATACGTGCAAAGAGCCAGAGATTGGCTACAAAATATGGTTCAAGCGTCGAATTTGGGATGTTTGTGATATTTTGAAAACTGCAGAGAGGGCTTGGGCAAAATGTGATACATCGCCTCTTTCAGTAACTGGCATATTTTCGGTATAAAAAGTCGGAATTTCATACTGCGAATACGTGCAGAGAGCCAGAAATTGGCTCCAAAAAATTCCTCAAGGGTTGTATTTGGGATGTTTGGGATATTTCGAAAACTGCAGAGGGGTTTGGGCAAAAATGTGACCCATCGCTGATACCAGTATTTGGCATATATTCGGTATAAAAATTCGTAATTTCAAACTGCGAATACGTGCAGAGAGCCAGAATTTGGCTCCAAATTATGGTTCAATAGTCGAATTTGGAATGTTTGGGATATTTTCAAAACTGCAGGGAGGGTTTGGGCAAACTGTGACATATCGCTGCTCTCAGTAATTGAATATTTTCGGTATAAAATTCGTAATTTCAAACTGCGAATACGTGCAGAGAGCCATAATTTGGCTCCAAAATATGGCTCAAGCGTCGAATTTGGGACGTTTGGGATATTTTGAAAACTGCAGGGAGGGCTTGGGCAAAATGTGATCCATCGATGCTTTCAGTGACTGGCATATTTTCGGTATAAAAAGTCGTTATTTCATACTGCGAATACGTGCAGATAGCCAGAATTTGGCTTCAAAATATGGTTCAAGCGTCGAATTTGGGATGTTTGGGATATTTTGAAAACTGCAGGGAGGGTTTGGGCAAAACGTGATCCATCTCCGCTTTCAGTAATTGGCATTTTTTCTGTATAAAAAGTCGTAATTTCAAACTGCGAATACGTGCAGAGAGCCAGAATTTGGCTCCAAATTATGGTTCAAGCGTCGAATTTGGGATGTTTGTGATATTTTTAAAACTGCAGGGAGGGTTTGGGCAAAATGTAACCCATCGCTGATCCCATTAATTGGCATATATTCGGTATAAAATGTCGTAATTTCAAACTGCGAATACGTGCAGAGAGCGAGAATTTTGCTCCAAAATATTGCTCAAGCGTCAAATTTGGGATGTTTGGGATATTTGGAAAACTGCAGGGAGGGTTAGGGCAAAATGTGACTCATCGGCGCGTTCAGTAATTGGCATATTTTCGGTATAAAATTCGTAGTTTCAAACTGCGAAAACGTGCCGAGAGCCAGAATTTGGCTCCAAAATATGGCTCAAGCGTCGAATTTGGGACGTTTGGGATATTTTTAAAACTGCAGGGAGGGCTTTGGCAAAATGTGATCCATCGCCGCTTTCAGTAATTGGCATTTTTTCTGTATAAAAAGTCGTAATTTCAAACTGCGAATAAGTGCAGAGAGCCAGAATTTGGCTCCAAAATATGGTTCAAGAGTCGAATTTGGGATGTTTGTGATATTTTTAAAACTGCAGGGAGGGTTTGGGCAAAATGTGACACATTGCTGATCCCAGTAATTGGCATATATTCGGTATAAAAAGTCGTTATTTCAAACTGCGAATACGTTCAGAGAGCCAGAATTTGGCTCCAAAATATTGCTCAAGGGTCAAATTTGTGATGTTTGGGATATTTTGAAAACTGCAGAGAGGGTTTGGGCAAAATGTGACTCATCGGCGCATTCAGTAATTGACATATTTTGGTAGAAAAAGTCGTAATTTCAAACTGCGAATACGTGCAGAGAGCCAGAATTTGGCTCCAAAATATGGCTCAAGGGTCGAGTTTGGGATGTTGGGGATATTTTGAAAACTGCAGGGGGGGTTTGGGCAAAATGTGACTCATCGCCGCTTTCAGTATTTGGCATATTGTCGGTATAAAAAGTCGTAATTTCAAACTGCGAGTACGTGCAAAGAGCCATAATTTGGCTACAAAATATGGTTCAAGCGTCGAATTTGGGATGTTTGTGATATTTTTTAAAACTGCAGGGAGGGTTTGGGGAAAATGTGACCCATCGCTGATCCCAGTAATTGGCATATATTCGGTATAAAAAGTCGTAATTTCAAACGGCGAATACGTGCAGAGAGCCAGAGTTTGGTTCCAGAATATGGCTCAAGAGTCGAATTTGGGATGTTTGAGATATTTTCAAAGCTACATTGTGAATTTGGGCAAACTGTGACCCATCGCCGCTCTCAGTAATTGGCATATTTTCGGTATAAAATTCGTAATTTCAAACTGCGAAAACGGGCCGAGAGGCCGAATTTTGCTCCCAAATAGGGCTCAAGAGTCGAATTTGGGACTTTTGGGATATTTTGAAAACTTCAGAGAGGGCTTGGGCAAAATGTGATCCACCGCTGCTTTCAGTAACTGGCATATTTTCGGTATAAAAGTCGTAATTTCATACTGCGAATACGTGCAGTGAGCCAGAAATTGGCTCCAAAAAATTCATCAAGGGTCGTATTTGGGATGTTTGTGATATTTCGAAAACTGCAGAGGGGTTTGGGCAAAATGTGACCCATCGCTGATCCCAGTAATTGGCATATATTCGGTATAAAAATTCGTAATTTCAAACTGCGAATACGTGCAGAGAGCCAGAGTTTGGCTCCAAAATATGGCTCAAAAGACGAATTTGGGATGTTTGGGATATTTTGAAAACTGCAGGGAGGATTTGGGCAAAATGTGACTCTTCGGCGCGTTCAGTAATTGGCATTTTTTCTGTATAAAAAGTCATAATTTCATACTGCGAATACGTGCAGAGAGCCAGAACTTGGCTCCAAAATATGGTTCAAGAGTCAAATTTGGGATGTTTGTGATTTTTTAAAACTGCAGGGAGGGTTTGGGCAAAATGTGACACATCGCTGATCCCAGTAATTGGCATATATTCGGTATAAAAAGTCGTAATTTCAAACTGTGAATACGTGCACAGAACCAGAATTTGGCTCCAAAATATTGCTCAATAGTCGAATTTGGGATGTTTGGGATATTTTGAAAACTGCAGGGAGGGTTTGAGCAAAATGTGACTCATCGGCGCGTTCAGTAATTGGCATATTTTGGTATAAAAAGTCGTAATTTCAAACTGCGAATACGTGCATAGAGCCAGAATTTGGCTCCAAAATATTGCTCAAGGGTCGAATTTGGGATGTTTGGGATATTTTGAAAACTGCAGGGGGGGGGGTTGGGCAAAATGTGACTCATCGCCGCTCTCAGTAATTGGCATTTTTTCTGTATAAAAAGTCGTAATTTCAAACTGCGAATACGTGCAAAGAGCCAGAATTTGGCTACAAAATATGGTTCAAGCGTCGAATTTGGGATGTTTGTTGTATTTTTAAAACTGCAGGGAGGGTTTGGGCAAAATGTGACCCATCGCTGATCCCAGTAATTGGCATATATTCGGTATAAAACGTTGCAATTTCAAACTGCGAATACGTGCAGAGAGCCAGAGTTTGGTTCCAAAATATAGCTCTGAAGTCGAATTTGGGATGTTTGAGATATTTTCAAAACTGCAGGGAGGGTTTGGGCAAACTGTGACATATCGCTGCTCTCAGTAATTGAATATTTTCGGTATAAAATTCGTAATTTCAAACTGCGAATACGTGCAGAGAGCCATAATTTGGCTCCAAAATATGGCTCAAGCGTCGAATTTTTGACGTTTGGGATATTTTGAAAACTGCAGGGAGGGTTTGGGCAAAACGTGATCCATCTCCGCTTTCAGTAATTGGCATTTTTTCTGTATAAAAAGTCGTAATTTCAAACTGCGAATACGTGCAGAGAGCCAGAATTTGGCTCCAAATTATGGTTCAAGCGTCGAATTTAGGATGTTTGTGATATTTTTAAGACTGCAGGGAGGGTTTGGGCAAAATGTAACCCATCGCTGATCCCATTAATTGGCATATATTCGGTATAAAATGTCGTAATTTCAAACTGCGAATACGTGCAGAGAGCGAGAATTTTGCTCCAAAATATTGCTCAAGCGTCGAATTTGGGACGTTTGGGATATTTTGAAAACTGCAGGGAGGGCTTGGGCAAAATGTGATCCATCGATGCTTTCAGTGACTGGCATATTTCCGGTATAAAAAGTCGTAATTTCAAACTGCGAATACGTGCAGAGAGCGAGAATTTGGCTCCAAAATATTGCTCAAGGGTCAAATTTGGGATGTTTGGGATATTTTGAAAACTGCAGAGAGGGTTTGGGCAAAATGTGACTCATCGGCGCATTCAGTAATTCACATATTTTGGTAGAAAAAGTTGTAATTTCAAACTGCGAATACGTGCAGAGAGCCAGAATTTGGCTCCAAAATATGGCTCAAGGGTCGAGTTTGGGATGTTGGGGATATTTTGAAAACTGCAGGTGGGGTTTGGGCAAAATAAGACTCATCGCTGCTTTCAGTATTTGGCATATTGTCGGTATAAAAAGTCGTAATTTCAAACTGGAAATACGTGCAAAGAGCCAGAAATTGGCTACAAAATATGGTTCAAGCGTCGAATTTGGGATGTTTGTGATATTTTTTAAAACTGCAGGGAGGGTTTGGGCAAAATGTGACCCATCGCTGATCCCAGTAATTGGCATATATTCGGTATAAAAAGTCGTAATTTCAAACTGCGAATACGTGCAGAGAGCAAGACTTTGGCTCCAAAATATTGCTCAAAGTTCTAATTTGGGATGTTTGGGATATTTTGAAATCTGCAAGGGGGGTTTGGGCAAAATGTGACTCATCGCCGCTTTCAGTATTTGGCATATTTTCGGTATAAAAAGTCGTAATTTCAAACTGCGAATACGTGCAGTGAGAAAGAATTTGGCTCAAAAATATGGTTCAAGCGTCGAATTTGGGATGTTTGTGATATTTTTAAGACTCAAGGGACGGTTTGGGCAAAATGTGACCCTTCGCTGATCCCAGTAATTGGCATATATTCAGTATAAAAAGTCGTAATTTCAAACTGCGAATACGTGCAGAGAGCGAGAATTTTGCTTCAAAATATTGCTCAAGCGTCAAATTTGGGATGTTTGAGATATTTTGAAAACTGCACGGGTGGGTTTGTGCAAAATGTGACTCATCGCCGCTTTCAGTATTTGGCATATTTTCGATATAAAAAGTAGTAATTTCAAACTGCGAATACATGCAGAGATCCAGAATTTGGCTCCAAAATATGGTTCAAGCGTCGAATTTGGGATGTTTGGGATATTTCGAAAACTGCAGAGGGGTTTGGGCAAAATGTGACCCATCGACGCTTTCAGTAATTGGCATATTTTCGGTATAAAAAGTCGTAATTTCAAACTGCGAATAAGTGCAGAGAGCCAGAATTTGGCTCGAAAATATAGTTCAAGGGTCGAATTTGGGATGTTTGGGATATTTTGAAAACTGCAGAGAGGGTTTGGGCAAAATGTGATCCATCGCCCCTCTCAGTAATTGGCATTTTTTCTGTATAAAAAGTCGTAATATTAAACTGCGAATACGTGCAGAGAGCCAGAATTTGGCTCCAAAATATGGTTCAAGAGTTGAATTTGGGATGTTTCAGATATTTTTAAAACTGCAATGAGGGTTTGGGCAAAATGTGACCCATCGCTGATCCCAGGAATTGGCATATATTCAATATAAAAAGTCGTAATTTCAAACTGCGAATAAGTGCAGAGAGCCAGAGTTTGGTTCCAAAATATGGCTCAAGAGTCGAATTTGGGATGTTTGAGATATTTTCAAAACTGCAGGGTGAATTTGGGCAAACTGTGACCCATCGCTGTTCTCAGTAATTGGCATCTTTTTGGTATAAAATTCGTAATTTCATACTGCGAATACGTGCAGAGAGACAGAATTTTGCTCCAAAATATGGTTCAAGCGTCGAATTTGGGATGCTTCTGATATTTTTAAAACTGCAGGGATGGTTTGGGCAAAATGTGACCCATCGCTGATCCCAGTAATTGACATATATTCGGTATAAAAAGTCGTAATTTCAAACTGCGAATACGTGCAAAGAGCCAGAATTTGGCGCCAAAGTATGGCTCAAGCGTCGAACTTGGGATGTTTGTGATATTTTTAAAACTGCAGGGAGAGTTTGGGCAAAATGTGACTCATCGGGGCGTTCAGTAATTGGCATATTTTGGTATAAAAAGTCGTAATTTCAAACTGCGAATACGTGCAAGAGCCAGAATTTGGCTACAAAATATTGCTCAAGGGGGGAATTTGGGATGTTTGGGATATTTTGAAAACTGCAGGGGGGGTTTGGGCAAAATGTGACTCATCGCCGCTCTCAGTAATTGGCATTTTTTCCGTATAAAAAGTCGTAATTTCAAACTGCGAATACGTGCAAAGAGCCAGAATTTGGCTACAAAATGTGGTTCAACCGTCGAATTTGGGATGTTTGTTGTATTTTTAAAACTGCAGGGAGGGTTTGGGCAAAATGTGACCCATCGCTGATCCCAGTAATTGGCATATATTCGGTATAAAACGTCGCAATTTCAAACTGCGAATACGTGCAGAGAGCCAGAGTTTGGTTCCAAAATATAGCTCAGAAGTCGAATTTGGGATGTTTGAGATATTTTCAAAACTGCAGGGTGAATTTGGGCAAACTGTGACCCATCGCCGCTCTCAGTAATTGGCATATTTTCGGTATGAAATTCGTAATTTCAAACTGCGAATACGTGCAAAGAGCCAGAGATTGGCTACAAAATATGGTTCAAGCGTCGAATTTGGGATGTTTGTGATATTTTGAAAACTGCAGAGAGGGCTTGGGCAAAATGTGATACATCGCCTCTTTCAGTAACTGGCATATTTTCGGTATAAAAAGTCGGAATTTCATACTGCGAATACGTGCAGAGAGCCAGAAATTGGCTCCAAAAAATTCCTCAAGGGTTGTATTTGGGATGTTTAGGATATTTCGAAAACTGCAGAGGGGTTTGGGCAAAAATGTGACCCATCGCTGATACCAGTATTTGGCATATATTCGGTATAAAAATTCGTAATTTCAAACTGCGAATACGTGCAGAGAGCCAGAATTTGGCTCCAAATTATGGTTCAATAGTCGAATTTGGAATGTTTGGGATATTTTCAAAACTGCAGGGAGGGTTTGGGCAAACTGTGACATATCGCTGCTCTCAGTAATTGAATATTTTCGGTATAAAATTCGTAATTTCAAACTGCGAATACGTGCAGAGAGCCATAATTTGGCTCCAAAATATGGCTCAAGCGTCGAATTTGGGACGTTTGGGATATTTTGAAAACTGCAGGGAGGGCTTGGGCAAAATGTGATCCATCGATGCTTTCAGTGACTGGCATATTTTCGGTATAAAAAGTCGTTATTTCATACTGCGAATACGTGCAGATAGCCAGAATTTGGCTTCAAAATATGGTTCAAGCGTCGAATTTGGGATGTTTGGGATATTTTGAAAACTGCAGGGAGGGTTTGGGCAAAACGTGATCCATCTCCGCTTTCAGTAATTGGCATTTTTTCTGTATAAAAAGTCGTAATTTCAAACTGCGAATACGTGCAGAGAGCCAGAATTTGGCTCCAAATTATGGTTCAAGCGTCGAATTTGGGATGTTTGTGATATTTTTAAAACTGCAGGGAGGGTTTGGGCAAAATGTAACCCATCGCTGATCCCATTAATTGGCATATATTCGGTATAAAATGTCGTAATTTCAAACTGCGAATACGTGCAGAGAGCGAGAATTTTGCTCCAAAATATTGCTCAAGCGTCAAATTTGGGATGTTTGGGATATTTGGAAAACTGCAGGGAGGGTTAGGGCAAAATGTGACTCATCGGCGCGTTCAGTAATTGGCATATTTTCGGTATAAAATTCGTAGTTTCAAACTGCGAAAACGTGCCGAGAGCCAGAATTTGGCTCCAAAATATGGCTCAAGCGTCGAATTTGGGACGTTTGGGATATTTTGAAAACTGCAGGGAGGGCTTTGGCAAAATGTGATCCATCGCCGCTTTCAGTAATTGGCATTTTTTCTGTATAAAAAGTCGTAATTTCAAACTGCGAATAAGTGCAGAGAGCCAGAATTTGGCTCCAAAATATGGTTCAAGAGTCGAATTTGGGATGTTTGTGATATTTTTAAAACTGCAGGGAGGGTTTGGGCAAAATGTGACACATTGCTGATCCCAGTAATTGGCATATATTCGGTATAAAAAGTCGTTATTTCAAACTGCGAATACGTTCAGAGAGCCAGAATTTGGCTCCAAAATATTGCTCAAGGGTCAAATTTGTGATGTTTGGGATATTTTGAAAACTGCAGAGAGGGTTTGGGCAAAATGTGACTCATCGGCGCATTCAGTAATTGACATATTTTGGTAGAAAAAGTCGTAATTTCATACTGCGAATACGTGCAGAGAGCCAGAATTTGGCTCCAAAATATGGCTCAAGGGTCGAGTTTGGGATGTTGGGGATATTTTGAAAACTGCAGGGGGGGTTTGGGCAAAATGTGACTCATCGCCGCTTTCAGTATTTGGCATATTGTCGGTATAAAAAGTCGTAATTTCAAACTGCGAGTACGTGCAAAGAGCCATAATTTGGCTACAAAATATGGTTCAAGCGTCGAATTTGGGATGTTTGTGATATTTTTTAAAACTGCAGGGAGGGTTTGGGCAAAATGTGACCCATCGCTGATCCTAGTAATTGGCATATATTCGGTATAAAAAGTCGTAATTTCAAACGGCGAATACGTGCAGAGAGCCAGAGTTTGGTTCCAAAATATGGCTCAAGAGTCGAATTTGGGATGTTTGAGATATTTTCAAAGCTACATTGTGAATTTGGGCAAACTGTGACCCATCGCCGCTCTCAGTAATTGGCATATTTTCGGTATAAAATTCGTAATTTCAAACTGCGAAAACGGGCCGAGAGGCCGAATTTTGCTCCCAAATAGGGCTCAAGAGTCGAATTTGGGACTTTTGGGATATTTTGAAAACTTCAGAGAGGGCTTGGGCAAAATGTGATCCACCGCTGCTTTCAGTAACTGGCATATTTTCGGTATAAAAAGTCGTAATTTCATACTGCGAATACGTGCAGTGAGCCAGAAATTGGCTCCAAAAAATTCATCAAGGGTCGTATTTGGGATGTTTGTGATATTTCGAAAACTGCAGAGGGGTTTGGGCAAAATGTGACCCATCGCTGATCCCAGTAATTGGCATATATTCGGTATAAAAATTCGTAATTTCAAACTGCAAATACGTGCAGAGAGCCAGAGTTTGGCTCCAAAATATGGCTCAAAAGTCGAATTTGGGATGTTTGGGATATTTTGAAAACTGCAGGGAGGATTTGGTCAAAATGTGACTCTTCGGCGCGTTCAGTAATTGGCATTTTTTCTGTATAAAAAGTCATAATTTCATACTGCGAATACGTGCAGAGAGCCAGAACTTGGCTCCAAAATATGGTTCAAGAGTCAAATTTGGGATGTTTGTGATTTTTTAAAACTGCAGGGAGGATTTGGGCAAAATGTGACACATCGCTGATCCCAGTAATTGGCATATATTCGGTATAAAAAGTCGTAATTTCAAACTGTGAATACGTGCACAGAGCCAGAATTTGGCTCCAAAATATTGCTCAATAGTCGAATTTGGGATGTTTGGGATATTTTGAAAACTGCAGGGAGGGTTTGGGCAAAATGTGACTCATCGGCGCGTTCAGTAATTGGCATATTTTGGTATAAAAAGTCGTAATTTCAAACTGCGAATACGTGCATAGAGCCAGAATTTGGCTCCAAAATATTGCTCAAGGGTCGATTTTGGGATGTTTGGGATATTTTGAAAACTGCAGGGGGGGGTTGGGCAAAATGTGACTCATCGCCGCTCTCAGTAATTGGCATTTTTTCTGTATAAAAAGTCGTAATTTCAAACTGCGAATACGTGCAAAGAGCCAGAATTTGGCTACAAAATATGGTTCAAGCGTCGAATTTGGGATGTTTGTTGTATTTTTAAAACTGCAGGGAGGGTTTGGGCAAAATGTGACCCATCGCTGATCCCAGTAATTGGCATATATTCGGTATAAAACGTCGCAATTTCAAACTGCGAATACGTGCAGAGAGCCAGAGTTTGGTTCCAAAATATAGCTCAGAAGTCAAATTTGGGATGTTTGAGATATTTTCAAAACTGCAGGGAGGGTTTGGGCAAACTGTGACATATCGCTGCTCTCAGTAATTGAATATTTTCGGTATAAAATTCGTAATTTCAAACTGCGAATACGTGCAGAGAGCCATAATTTGGCTCCAAAATATGGCTCAAGCGTCGAATTTTGGACGTTTGGGATATTTTGAAAACTGCAGGGAGGGTTTGGGCAAAACGTGATCCATCTCCGCTTTCAGTAATTGGCATTTTTTCTGTATAAAAAGTCGTAATTTCAAACTGCGAATACGTGCAGAGAGCCAGAATTTGGCTCCAAATTATGGTTCAAGCGTCGAATTTAGGATGTTTGTGATATTTTTAAAACTGCAGGGAGGGTTTGGGCAAAATGTAACCCATCGCTGATCCCATTAATTGGCATATATTCGGTATAAAATGTCGTAATTTCAAACTGCGAATACGTGCAGAGAGCGAGAATTTTGCTCCAAAATATTGCTCAAGCGTCAAATTTGGGATGTTTGGGATATTTGGAAAACTGCAGGGAGGGTTAGGGCAAAATGTGACTCATCGGCGCGTTCAGTAATTGGCATATTTTCGGTATAAAATTCGTAATTTCAAACTGCGAAAACGGTCCGAGAGGCCGAATTTGGCTCCAAAATATGGCTCAAGCGTCGAATTTGGGACGTTTGGGATATTTTGAAAACTGCAGGGAGGGCTTGGGCAAAATGTGATCCATCGATGGTTTCAGTGACTGGCATATTTCGGTATAAAAAGTCGTTATTTCATACTGCGAATACGTGCAGAGAGCCAGAATTTGGCTTCAAAATATGGTTCAAGCGTCGAATTTGGGATGTTTGGGATATTTTGAAAACTGCAGGGAGGGTTTGGGCAAAATGTGATCCATCGCTGCTTTCAGTAATTGGCATTTTTTCTGTATAAAATGTCGTAATTTCAAACTGCGAATACGTGCAGAGAGCGAGAATTTGGCTCCAAAATATTGCTCAAGCGTCAAATTTGAGATGTTTGGGATATTTGGAAAACTGCAGGGAGGGTTAGGGCAAAATGTGACTCATCGGCGCGTTCAGTAATTGGCATATTTTCGGTATAAAATTCGTAGTTTCAAACTGCAAAAACGTGCCGAGAGCCAGAATTTGGCTCAAAAATATGGCTCAAGCGTCGAATTTTGGACGTTTGGGATATTTTGAAAACTGCAGGGAGGGCTTGGGCAAAATGTGATCCATCGCCGCTTTCAGTAATTGGCATTTTTTCTGTATAAAAAGTCGTAATTTCAAACTGCGAATAAGTGCAGAGAGCCAGAATTTGGCTCCAAAATATGGTTCAAGAGTCGAATTTGGGATGTTTGTGATATTTTTAAAACTGCAGGGAGGGTTTGGGCAAAATGTGACACATCGCTGATCCCAGTAATTGGCATATATTCGGTATAAAAAGTCGTTATTTCAAACTGCGAATACGTGCAGAGAGCCAGAATTTGGCTCCAAAATATTGCTCAAGGGTCAAATTAGGGATGTTTGGGATATTTTGAAAACTGCAGGGGGGGTTTGGGCAAAATGTGACTCATCGCCGCTTTCAGTATTTGGCATATTGTCGGTATAAAAAGTTGTAATTTCAAACTGCGAATACGTGCAAAGAGCCATAATTTGGCTTCAAAATATGGTTCAAGCGTCGAATTTGGGATGTTTGTGATATTTTTTAAAACTGCAGGGAGGGTTTGGGCAAAATGTGACCCATCGCTGATCCCAGTAATTGGCATATATTCGGTATAAAAAGTCGTAATTTCAAATGGCGAATACGTGCAGAGAGCCAGAGTTTGGTTCCAAAATATGGCTCAAGAGTCGAATTTGGGATGTTTGAGATATTTTCAAAGCTACATTGTGAATTTGGGGAAACTGTGACCCATCGCCGCTCTCAGTAATTGGCATATTTTCGGTATAAAATTCGTAATTTCAAACTGCGAAAACGGGCCGAGAGGCCGAATTTGGCTCCCAAATATGGCTCAAGAGTCGAATTTGGGACTTTTGGGATATTTTGAAAACTTCAGAGAGGGCTTGGGCAAAATGTGATCCACCGCTGCTTTCAGTAACTGGCATATTTTCGGTATAAAAAGTCGTAATTTCATACTGCGAATACGTGCAGTGAGCCAGAAATTGGCTCCAAAAAATTAATCAAGGGTCGTATTTGGGATGTTTGGGATATTTCGAAAACTGCAGAGGGGTTTGGGCAAAATGTGACCCATCGCTGATCCCAGTAATTGGCATATATTCGGTATAAAAATTCGTAATTTCAAACTGCGAATACGTGCAGAGAGCCAGAGTTTGGCTCCAAAATATGGATCAAAAGTCGAATTTGGGATGTTTGGGATATTTTGAAAACTGCAGGGAGGATTTGGGCAAAATGTCACTCTTCGGAGCGTTCAGTAATTGGCATTTTTTCTGTATAAAAAGTCATAATTTCATACTGCGATTACGTGCAGAGAGCCAGAATTTGGCTCCAAAATATGGTTCAAGAGTCAAATTTGGGATGTTTGTGATTTTTTAAAACTGCAGGGAGGGTTTGGGCATAATGTGACACATCGCTGATCCCAGTAATTGGCATATATTCGGTATAAAAAGTCGTAATTTCAAACTGCGAATACGTGCACAGAGCCAGAATTTGGCTCCAAAATATTGCTCAATATTCGAATTTGGGATGTTTGGGATATTTTGAAAACTGCAGGGAGGGTTTGGGCAAAATGTGACTCATCGGCGCGTTCAGTAATTGGCATATTTTGGTATAAAAAGTCGTAATTTCAAACTGCGAATACGTGCATAGAGCCATAATTTGGCTCCAAAATATGGCTCAAGCGTCGAATTTGGGACGTTTGGGATATTTTGAAAACTGCAGGGAGGGTTTGGGCAAAACGTGATCCATCTCCGCTTTCAGTAATTGGCATTTTTTCTGTATAAAAAGTCGTAATTTCAAACTGCGAATACGTGCAGAGAGCCAGAATTTGGCTCCAAATTATGGTTCAAGCGTCGAATTTAGGATGTTTGTGATATTTTTAAGACTGCAGGGAGGGTTTGGGCAAAATGTAACCCATCGCTGATCCCATTAATTGGTATATATTCGGTATAAAATGTCGTAATTTCAAACTGCGAATACGTGCAGAGAGCGAGAATTTTGCTCCA
This sequence comes from Procambarus clarkii, assembly GCF_040958095.1. Taxonomy (NCBI): domain Eukaryota; kingdom Metazoa; phylum Arthropoda; class Malacostraca; order Decapoda; family Cambaridae; genus Procambarus; species Procambarus clarkii. The sequence continues at coordinate 24,979,815 of NC_091226.1, read as the reverse complement.
AAATATTGCTCAAGCGTCAAATTTGGGATGTTTGGGATATTTGGAAAACTGCAGGGAGGGTTAGGGCAAAATGTGACTCATCGGCGCGTTCAGTAATTGGCATATTTTCGGTATAAAATTCGTAATTTCAAACTGCGAAAACCTGCCGAGAGCCAGAATTTGGCTCCAAAATATGGCTCAAGCGTCGAATTTGGGACGTTTGGGATATTTTGAAAACTGCAGGGAGGGCTTGGGCAAAATGTGATCCATCGATGCTTTCAGTGACTGGCATATTTTCGGTATAAAAAGTCGTAATTTCAAACTGCGAATACGTGCAGAGAGCGAGAATTTGGCTCCAAAATATTGCTCAAGGGTCAAATTTGGGATGTTTGGGATATTTTGAAAACTGCAGAGAGGGTTTGGGCAAAATGTGACTCATCGGCGCATTCAGTAATTCACATATTTTGGTAGAAAAAGTTGTAATTTCAAACTGCGAATACGTGCAGAGAGCCAGAATTTGGCTCCAAAATATGGCTCAAGGGTCGAGTTTGGGATGTTGGGGATATTTTGAAAACTGCAGGTGGGGTTTGGGCAAAATAAGACTCATCGCTGCTTTCAGTATTTGGCATATTGTCGGTATAAAAAGTCGTAATTTCAAACTGGAAATACGTGCAAAGAGCCAGAAATTGGCTACAAAATATGGTTCAAGCGTCGAATTTGGGATGTTTGTGATATTTTTTAAAACTGCAGGGAGGGTTTGGGCAAAATGTGACCCATCGCTGATCCCAGTAATTGAATATTTTCGGTATAAAATTCGTAATTTCAAACTGCGAATACGTGCAGAGAGCCATAATTTGGCTCCAAAATATGGCTCAAGCGTCGAATTTTGGACGTTTGGGATATTTTGAAAACTGCAGGGAGGGTTTGGGCAAAACGTGATCCATCTCCGCTTTCAGTAATTGGCATTTCTTCTGTATAAAAAGTCGTAATTTCAAACTGCGAATACGTGCAGAGAGCCAGAATTTGGCTCCAAATTATGGTTCAAGCGTCGAATTTAGGATGTTTGTGATATTTTTAAAACTGCAGGGAGGGTTTGGGCAAAATGTAACCCATCGCTGATCCCATTAATTGGCATATATTCGGTATAAAATGTCGTAATTTCAAACTGCGAATACGTGCAGAGAGCGAGAATTTTGCTCCAAAATATTGCTCAAGCGTCAAATTTGGGATGTTTGGGATATTTGGAAAACTGCAGGGAGGGTTAGGGCAAAATGTGACTCATCGGCGCGTTCAGTAATTGGCATATTTTCGGTATAAAATTCGTAATTTCAAACTGCGAAAACGGTCCGAGAGGCCGAATTTGGCTCCAAAATATGGCTCAAGCGTCGAATTTGGGACGTTTGGGATATTTTGAAAACTGCAGGGAGGGCTTGGGCAAAATGTGATCCATCGATGCTTTCAGTAATTGGCATTTTTTCTGTATAAAATGTCGTAATTTCAAACTGCGAATACGTGCAGAGAGCGAGAATTTGGCTCCAAAATATTGCTCAAGCGTCAAATTTGGGATGTTTGGGATATTTGGAAAACTGCAGGGAGGGTTAGGGCAAAATGTGACTCATCGGCGCATTCAGTAATTCACATATTTTGGTAGAAAAAGTTGTAATTTCAAACTGCGAATACGTGCATAGAGCCAGAATTTGGCTCCAAAATATTGCTCAAGGGTCGAATTTGGGATGTTTGGGATATTTTGAAAACTGCAGGGGGGGTTTGGGCAAAATGTGACTCATCGCCGCTCTCAGTAATTGGCATTTTTTCTGTATAAAAAGTCGTAATTTCAAACTGCGAATACGTGCAAAGAGCCAGAATTTGGCTACAAAATATGGTTCAAGCGCCGAATTTGGGATGTTTGTTGTAATTTTAAAACTGCAGGGAGGGTTTGGGCAAAATGTGACCCATCGCTGATCCCAGTAATTGGCATATATTCGGTATAAAACGTTGCAATTTCAAACTGCGAATACGTGCAGAGAGCCAGAGTTTGGTTCCAAAATATAGCTCTGAAGTCGAATTTGGGATGTTTGAGATATTTTCAAAACTGCAGGGAGGGTTTGGGCAAACTGTGACATATCGCTGCTCTCAGTAATTGAATATTTTCGGTATAAAATTCGTAATTTCAAACTGCGAATACGTGCAGAGAGCCATAATTTGGCTCCAAAATATGGCTCAAGCGTCGAATTTGGGACGTTTGGGATATTTTGAAAACTGCAGGGAGGGTTTGGGCAAAACGTGATCCATCTCCGCTTTCAGTAATTGGCATTTTTTCTGTATAAAAAGTCGTAATTTCAAACTGCGAATACGTGCAGAGAGCCAGAATTTGGCTCCAAATTATGGTTCAAGCGTCGAATTTAGGATGTTTGTGATATTTTTAAGACTGCAGGGAGGGTTTGGGCAAAATGTAACCCATCGCTGATCCCATTAATTGGCATATATTCGGTATAAAATGTCGTAATTTCAAACTGCGAATACGTGCAGAGAGCGAGAATTTTGCTCCAAAATATTGCTCAAGCGTCAAATTTGGGATGTTTGGGATATTTGGAAAACTGCAGGGAGGGTTAGGGCAAAATGTGACTCATCGGCGCGTTCAGTAATTGGCATATTTTCGGTATAAAATTCGTAATTTCAAACTGCGAAAACGTGCCGAGAGCCAGAATTTGGCTCCAAAATATGGCTCAAGCGTCGAATTTGGGACGTTTGGGATATTTTGAAAACTGCAGGGAGGGCTTGGGCAAAATGTGATCCATCGATGCTTTCAGTGACTGGCATATTTTCGGTATAAAAAGTCGTAATTTCAAACTGCGAATACGTGCAGAGAGCGAGAATTTGGCTCCAAAATATTGCTCAAGGGTCGAGTTTGGGATGTTGGGGATATTTTGAAAACTGCAGGTGGGGTTTGGGCAAAAATAGACTCATCGCTGCTTTCAGTATTTGGCATATTGTCGGTATAAAAAGTCGTAATTTCAAACTGGAAATACGTGCAAAGAGCCAGAAATTGGCTACAAAATATGGTTCAAGCGTCGAATTTGGGATGTTTGTGATATTTTTTAAAACTGCAGGGAGGGTTTGGGCAAAATGTGACCCATCGCTGATCCCAGTAATTGGCATATATTCGGTATAAAAAGTCGTAATTTAAAACTGCGAATACGTGCAGAGAGCAAGACTTTGGCTCCAAAATATTGCTCAAAGTTCTAATTTGGGATGTTTGGGATATTTTGAAATCTGCAAGGGGGGTTTGGGCAAAATGTGACTCATCGCCGCTTTCAGTATTTGGCATATTTTCGGTATAAAAAGTCGTAATTTCAAACTGCGAATACGTGCAGTGAGAAAGAATTTGGCTCAAAAATATGGTTCAAGCGTCGAATTTGGGATGTTTGTGATATTTTTAAGACTCAAGGGACGGTTTGGGCAAAATGTGACCCTTCGCTGATCCCAGTAATTGGCATATATTCAGTATAAAAAGTCGTAATTTCAAACTGCGAATACGTGCAGAGAGCGAGAATTTTGCTTCAAAATATTGCTCAAGCGTCAAATTTGGGATGTTTGAGATATTTTGAAAACTGCACGGGTGGGTTTGTGCAAAATGTGACTCATCGCCGCTTTCAGTATTTGGCATATTTTCGATATAAAAAGTAGTAATTTCAAACTGCGAATACATGCAGAGATCCAGAATTTGGCTCCAAAATATGGTTCAAGCGTCGAATTTGGGATGTTTGGGATATTTCGAAAACTGCAGAGGGGTTTGGGCAAAATGTGACCTATCGACGCTTTCAGTAATTGGCATATTTTCGGTATAAAAAGTCGTAATTTCAAACTGCGAATAAGTGCAGAGAGCCAGAATTTGGCTCGAAAATATAGTTCAAGGGTCGAAATTGGGATGTTTGGGATATTTTGAAAACTGCAGAGAGGGTTTGGGCAAAATGTGATCCATCGCCCCTCTCAGTAATTGGCATTTTTTCTGTATAAAAAGTCGTAATATTAAACTGCGAATACGTGCAGAGAGCCAGAATTTGGCTCCAAAATATGGTTCAAGAGTCGAATTTGGGATGTTTCAGATATTTTTAAAACTGCAATGAGGGTTTGGGCAAAATGTGACCCATCGCTGATCACAGGAATTGGCATATATTCAATATAAAAAGTCGTAATTTCAAACTGCGAATAAGTGCAGAGAGCCAGAGTTTGGTTCCAAAATATGGCTCAAGAGTCGAATTTGGGATGTTTGAGATATTTTCAAAACTGCAGGGTGAATTTGGGCAAACTGTGACCCATCGCTGTTCTCAGTAATTGGCATCTTTTTGGTATAAAATTCGTAATTTCATACTGCGAATACGTGCAGAGAGCCAGAATTTTGCTCCAAAATATGGTTCAAGCGTCGAATTTGGGATGCTTCTGATATTTTTAAAACTGCAGGGATGGTTTGGGCAAAATGTGACCCATCGCTGATCCCAGTAATTGGCATATATTCGGTATAAAAAGTCGTAATTTCAAACTGCGAATACGTGCAAAGAGCCAGAATTTGGCGCCAAAATATGGCTCAAGCGTCGAACTTGGGATGTTTGTGATATTTTTAAAACTGCAGGGAGAGTTTGGGCAAAATGTGACTCATCGGGGCGTTCAGTAATTGGCATATTTTGGTATAAAAAGTCGTAATTTCAAACTGCGAATACGTGCAAGAGCCAGAATTTGGCTACAAAATATGGTTCAAGCGTCGAATTTGGGATGTTTGTGATATTTTTGAAACTGCAGGGAGAGTTTGGGCAAAATGTGACCCATCGCTGATCCCAGGAATTGGCATATATTCGGTATAAAAAGTCGTAATTTCAAACTGCGAATACGTGCAGTGAGACAGAGTTTGGTTCCAATATATGGCTCAAGAATCGAATTTGGGATGTTTGAGATATTTTCAAAACTGCAGGGTGAATTTGGGCAAACTGTGACCCATCGCCGCTGTCAGTAATTGGCATATTTGCGGTATAAAATTCGTAATTTCAAACTGCAAAAACGTGCCAAGAGCCAGAATCTAGCTCCAAAATATGGCTCAAGCGTCGAATTTGGGACGTTTGGGATATTTTGATAACTGCAGAGAGGGCTCGGGCAAAATGTCATCCATCGCCGCTTTCAGTAACTGGCATATTTTCGGTATAAAAAGTCGTAATTTCATACTGCGAATACATGCAGAGATCCAGAATTTGGCTCCAAAATATGGTTCAAGCGTCGAATTTGGGATGTTTGGGATATTTCGAAAACTGCAGAGGGGTTTGGGCAAAATGTGACCCATCGACGCTTTCAGTAATTGGCATATTTTCGGTATTAAAAGTTTAATTTCAAAATGCGAATACGTGCAGGGAGCCAGAATTTAGCTCCAAAATATGGTTCAAGAGACGAATTTGGGATGTTTGGGATATTTTCAAAACTGCAGGGTGGGTTTGGGCAAACTGTGACCCATCGCCGCTCTCAGTAATTGGCTTATTTTCGGTATAAAATTCGTAATTTCAAACTGCGAATATAAATATACGATAAAAATGATGCAAACACATAATTGATTAGAAATTATCCTTAAATACTTCATTTTCAATCAACCATTTGTTTTTCGTTAAATTACTGAGTAAGATATTGAAAAGGGAAGAAGTTCTGTTTTTATTGCATATATCAACGTTTCAGCCGGAATAGAGCGGTTTTCGTGTACTTCTTCCATCGGTAATATAAACGGAAAATCAGGAACATTTTAGTTAATTCTAATGAAAACACATTGATTTTTTTCTTTTGTATTGGAAACAACATTGTCATATGTCTTTTCTTGGATCTAAATAATACGAAACCTCGCTCTATGATATGAACTTAAAATCCTCAAATATGGTTAAATAGTGACTTTTTTCACGTTTTTCATGTAGTTTGATAATACGTAAATATATTCATTTTTACCAATATTTCGATACTATTTCATGTAGTATCACGATATGTGATTTGGCCTTCAAATCTCAGAATTTCGCATAATATTGCATTTTAAGCAAGTTTTCTTGCATTTTGTTTCGTACGAAAAATCTTCAAATTTAGGAATATTTTGACGTTTATCATGCCCTTTTCCTTTATGTGGTTTGAACATAATATCATCGAATTAGGCAATATTTTGCCGTTTTCCACGTTTTTGTGAATTTTCAGTTTATTGGTATTAATTCATTATATATACGATAAAATTGATGCAAACACATAATTGATTAGATAATTACCTTAAATACTTCAATTTGAATCAACTATTTTTTTCTCGTTAAAATACTGAGTAAGATATTGAAAAGGGCAGAAGTTCTGTTTTTATTGCATATATCAACGTTTCAGCCGGAATAGAGCGGTTTTCGTGTACATCTTCCATCGGTAATATAAACGGAAAATCAGGAACATTTTAGTTAATTCTAATGAAAACACATTGATTTTTTTCTTTTGTATTGGAAACAACATTGTCATATGTCTTTTCTTGGATCTAAATAATACGAAACCTCGCTCTATGATATGAAGTTAAAATCCTCAAATATGGTTAAATAGTGTCTTTTTTCACGTTTTTCATGTAGTTTGATATTACGTAAATATATTCATTTTTACCAATATTTCGATACTATTTCATGTAGTATCACGATATGTGATTTGGCCTTCAAATCTCAGAATTTCACATAATATTGCATTTTAAGCAAGTTTTCTTGCATTTTGTTTCGTACGAAAAATCATCAAATTTAGGAATATTTTGACGTTTATCATGCCCTTTTCCTTTATGTGATTTAAACATAATATCATCGAATTAGGCAATATTTTGCCGTTTTCCACGTTTTTGTGAATTTTCAGTTTATTGTTATTAATTCATTATATATGCGATAAAAATGATGCAAACACATAATTGATTAGAAATTAACCTCAAATACTTCATTTTCAACCAACCATTTGTTTCTCGTTAAAATACTGAGTTGGATATTGAAAAGGGGAGAAATTCGGTTTTTATTGCATATAGACGATTCAGCAGGATTAGAGCGGTTTTACGTGTACATCTTCCATTGGTAATATAAACATAAAATCAAGAACATTTCAGTTAGTTCTAATGAAATCACATTGTTTTTTATCATTTGTATTGGAAACAACATTGTCATATGTCTTTTCTTGGATCTAAATAATACGAAACCTCGCTCTATGATTTGAAGTTAAAATCCTCAAATATGGTAAAACAGTGACTTTTTCACGTTAATCATGTAGTTTGATATTACGTAAATATATTCATTTTTACAAATATTTCGATACTATTTCATGTTGTATCACGATATGTGATTTGGCCTTCAAATCTCAGAATTTCGCATAATATTGCATTTTAAGCAAGTTTTCTTGCATTTTGTTTCGTACGAAAAAACATCGAATTTAGCAATATTTTGACGTTCATCATCCCTTTTCCCATTATGATTTAAACAAAATATCATCGAATTAGGCAAAATATTTCCGTTTTTCCACGTTTTTGTGAATTTTCAGTTTATTGGTATTAATTCATTAGATATACGATAAAAATGATGCAAACACATAATTGATTAGATAATAACCTTAAATACTTCATTTTGAATCAACTATTTGTTTCTCGTTAAAATACTGAGTAAGATATTGAGAAGGGAAGAAGTTCTGTTTTTATTGCATATATCAACGTTTCAGCCGGAATAGAGCGGTTTTCGTGTACTTCTTCCATCGGTAATATAAACACAAAATCAGGAACATTTTAGTTAATTCTAATGAAAACACATTGATTTTTTTCTTTTGTATGGGAAACAACATTGTCATATGTCTTTTCTTGGATCTAAATAATACGAAACCTCGCTCTATGATATGAAGTTAAAATCCTCAAATAAATAGTGACTTTTTTCACGTTTTTCATGTAGTTTGATATTACGTAAATATATTCATTTTTACCAATATTTCGATACTATTTCATGTAGTATCACGATATGTGATTTGCCCTTCAAATCTCAGAATTTCGCATAATATTGCATTTTAAGCAAGTTTTTTGCATTTTGTTTCGTACGAAAAATCATCGAATTTAGCAATATTTTGACGTTTATCATCCCCTTTTCCTTTATGTGATATAAACAAAATATCATCGAATTGGGCAATATTTTGCCGTTTTTCCACGTTTTTGTGAATTTTCAGTTTATGGGTATTTATTCATTATATATACGATATAAATGATGCAAACACATAATTGATTAGATAATAACCTTAAATACTTCATTTTCAATCAACTATTTGTTTCTCGTTAAAATACTGAGTAAGATATTTAAAGGGGGAGAAGTTCTATTTTTATTGCATATATCGACGTTTCAGCTGGAATAGAGATGTTTTCGTGTACATCTTCCATCGGTAATATAAACGGAAAATCAAGACCATTTTAGTTAATTCTAATGAAAACACATTGTTTTTTATCATTTGTATTGGAAAGAACATTGTCATATATCTTTTCTTGGATCTAAATAATACGAAACCTCGCTCTATGATTTGAAGTTAAAATCCTCAAATATGGTAAAATAGTGACTTTTTCACTTTAATCATGTAGTTTGATATTACGTAAATATATTCATTTTTACAAATATTTCGATACTATTTCATGTAGTATCACGATATGTGATTTGGCCTTCAAATCTCAGAATTGTGCATAATATTGCATTTTAAGCAAGTTTTCTTGCATTTGTTTCGTACGAAAAAACATCGAATTTAGCAATATTTTGACGTTTATCATCCCTTTTTCCTTTGTAATTTAAACAAAATATCATCGAATTAGGCAAAATTTTGCCGTTTTTCAACGTTTTTGTGAATTTTCAGTTTATTGGTATTAATTCATTATATATACGATAAAATTGATGCAAACACATAATTGATTAGATAATAACCTTAAATACTTCAATTTGAATCAACTATTTTTTTCTCGTTAAAATACTGAGTAAGATATTGAAAAGGGAAGAAGTTCTGTTTTTATTGCATATATCAACGTTTCAGCCGGAATAGAGCGGTTTTCGTGTACATCTTCCATCGGTAATATAAACGGAAAATCAGGAACATTTTAGTTAATTCTAATGAAAACACATTGATTTTTATCATTTGTATTGGAAACAACATTGTCATATGTCTTTTCTTGGATCTAAATAATACGAAACCTCGCTCTATGATATGAAGTTAAAATCCTCAAATATGGTTAAATTGTGTCTTTTTTCACGTTTTTCATGTAGTTTGATATTACGTAAATATATTCATTTTTACCAATATTTCGATACTATTTCATGTAGTATCACGATATGTGATTTGGCCTTCAAATCTCAGAATTTCACATAATATTGCATTTTAAGCAAGTTTTCTTGCATTTTGTTTCGTACGAAAAATCATCAAATTTAGGAATATTTTGACGTTTATCATGCCCTTTTCCTTTATGTGATTTAAACATAATATCATCGAATTAGGCAATATTTTGCCGTTTTCCACGTTTTTGTGAATTTTCAGTTTATTGTTATTAATTCATTATATATGCGATAAAAATGATGCAAACACATAATTGATTAGAAATTAACCTCAAATACTTCATTTTCAACCAACCATTTGTTTCTCGTTAAAATACTGAGTTGGATATTGAAAAGGGGAGAAATTCGGGTTTTATTGCATATAGACGATTCAGCAGGATTAGAGCGGTTTTACGTGTACATCTTCCATTGGTAATATAAACATAAAATCAAGAACATTTCAGTTAGTTCTAATGAAATCACATTGTTTTTTATCATTTGTATTGGAAACAACATTGTCATATGTCTTTTCTTGGATCTAAATAATACGAAACCTCGCTCTATGATTTGAAGTTAAAATCCTCAAATATGGTAAAACAGTGACTTTTTCACGTTAATCATGTAGTTTGATATTACGTAAATATATTCATTTTTACAAATATTTCGATACTATTTCATGTTGTATCACGATATGTGATTTGGCCTTCAAATCTCAGAATTTCGCATAATATTGCATTTTAAGCAAGTTTTCTTGCATTTTGTTTGTACGAAAAAACATCGAATTTAGCAATATTTTGACGTTTATCATCCCTTTTCCCATTATGATTTAAACAAAATATCATCGAATTAGGCAAAATATTTCCGTTTTTCCACTTTTTTGTGAATTTTCAGTTTATTGGTATTAATTCATTAGATATACGATAAAAACGATGCAAACACATAATTGATTAGATAATAACCTTAAATACTTCATTTTGAATCAACTATTTGTTTCTCGTTAAAATACTGAGTAAGATATTGAGAAGGGAAGAAGTTCTGTTTTTATTGCATATATCAACGTTTCAGCCGGAATAGAGCGGTTTTCGTGTACTTCTTCCATCGGTAATATAAACACAAAATCAGGAACATTTTAGTTAATTCTAATGAAAACACATTGATTTTTTTCTTTTGTATGGGAAACAACATTGTCATATGTCTTTTCTTGGATCTAAATAATACGAAACCTCGCTCTATGATATGAAGTTAAAATCCTCAAATAAATAGTGACTTTTTTCACGTTTTTCATGTAGTTTGATATTACGTAAATATATTCATTTTTACCAATATTTCGATACTATTTCCTGTAGTATCACGATATGTGATTTGCCCTTCAAATCTCAGAATTTCGCATAATATTGCATTTTAAGCAAGTTTTTTGCATTTTGTTTCGTACGAAAAATCATCGAATTTAGCAATATTTTGACGTTTATCATCCCCTTTTCCTTTATGTGATATAAACAAAATATCATCGAATTGGGCAATATTTTGCCGTTTTTCCACGTTTTTGTGAATTTTCATTTTATGGGTATTTATTCATTATATATACGATATAAATGATGCAAACACATAATTGATTAGATAATAACCTTAAATACTTCATTTTCAATCAACTATTTGTTTCTCGTTAAAATACTGAGTAAGATATTTAAAGGGGGAGAAGTTCTATTTTTATTGCATATATCGACGTTTCAGCTGGAATAGAGATGTTTTCGTGTACATCTTCCATCGGTAATATAAACGGAAAATCAAGACCATTTTAGTTAATTCTAATGAAAACACATTGTTTTTTATCATTTGTATTGGAAAGAACATTGTCATATATCTTTTCTTGGATCTAAATAATACGAAACCTCGCTCTATGATTTGAAGTTTAAATCCTCAAATATGGTAAAATAGTGACTTTTTCACGTTAATCATGTAGTTTGATATTACGTAAATATATTCTTTTTTACCAATATTTCGATACTATTTCATGTAGTATCACGATATGTGATTTGGCCTTCAAATCTCAGAATTTCGCATATTATTGCATTTTAAGCAAGTTTTCTTGCATTTTGTTTCGTACGAAAAATCATCGAATTTAGCAATATTTTGACGTTTATCATCCCCTTTTCCTTTATGTGATTTAAACAAAATATCATCGAATTGGGCAATATTTTGCCGTTTTTCCACGTTTTTGTGAATTTTCACTTTATGGGTATTTATTCATTATATATACGATATAAATGATGCAAACACATAATTGATTATAAATTAATCTTAAATACTTTATTTTCAATCAACCATTTGTTTCTCGTTAAAATACTGAGTAGGATATTGAAAAGGGGAGAAGTTCTGTTTTTATTCCATATATCGACGTTTCAGCCGGAATAGAGATGTTTTCGTGTACATCTTCCATCGGTAATACTAACGGAAAATCAGGAACATTTTAGTTAAATCTATTGAAAACACATTGATTTTTATCGTTTGTATTTGAAACAACATTGTCAAATGTCTTTTTTTGGAACAAAATAATACGAAACCTCGCTCTATGATTTGAAGTTAAAATCCTCATATATGGTAAAACAGTCACTTTTTCACGTTAATCATGCAGTTTGATATTACGTAAATATATTCATTTTTACCAATATTTCGATACTATTTCATGTAGTATCACGTATTCGCATTTTGAAATTACGATATTTTATACCGAAAATATGCCAATTACTGAGCGCGCCGATGAGTCACATTCTGCCCAAATCCTCCCTGCAGTTTTAAAAATATCGCAATCATCCCAAATTCGACTCTTGAACCATGTTTTGGAGCCAAATTCTGGCTCTTTGCACGTATTCGCAGTTTAAAATTACGACTTTTTATACAGAAAAAATGCCAATTACTGAAAGCGGCGATGGATCACATTTTGCCCAAACCCTCCCTGCAGTTTTCCAAATTTCCCAAACGTCCCAAATTCGACGCTTGGGTCATATTAAGGAACCAAATTCTGGCTCTCTGCATGTATTCGCAGTTTGAAATTATGATTTTTTTACCGAATATATGCCAATTACTGGGATCAGCGATGGGTCACAGTTTGCCCAAACCCACCTTGCAGTTTTGAAATTATCCCAAACATCCCAAATTCGACGCTTGAGCCATATTTTGGCGCCAAATTCTGGCTCTCTGCACGTATTCGCAGTTTGGAATTACGACTTTTTATACCGAAAATATGCCAATTACTGAACGCGCCGATGAGTCACATTCTGCCCAAATCCTCCCTGCAGTTTTCAAAATATCCATAACATCCCAAATTCGACTATTGATCCATATTTTGGAGCAAAACTCTGGCTCTCTGCACGTATTCGCAGTTTGAAATTACGAATTTTTATACCGAATATATGCCAATTACTGGGATCAGCGATGGGTCACATTTTGCCCAAACCCCTCTGCAGTTTTCGAATTATCTTAAACATCCCAAATACAACCCTTGAGGAATTTTTTGGAGCCAATTTCTGGCTCTCTGCACGTATTCGCAGTATGAAATTTCGACATTTTATACCGAAAATATGCCAGTTATTGAAAGCGGCGATAGATCACATTTTGCCCAAGCCCTCTCTGCAGTTTTCAAAATATCACAAACATCCCAAATTCGACGCTTGAACCATATTTTGTAGCCAAACTCTGGCTCTTTGCACGTATTCGCAGTTTGAAAATACGAATTTTAAACCGAAAATATGCCAATTACTGAGAGCGGCGATGGGTCATTGTTTGCCCAAATTCACCCTGCAGTTTTGAAAATATCACAAACATCCCAAATTCAACGCTTGAACAATATTTTGGAGCCAAATTCTGGCTCTCTGCACGTATTCGCAGTCTGATATTACGACTTTTTATACAGAAAAAATACCAATTACTGAAAGCGGCGATGGGTCACATTTTGCCCAAACCCCTCTGCAGTTTTCGAAATATCTCAAACATCCCAAATTCGACGCTTGGGCCATATTAAGGAGCCAAATTCTGGCTCTCTGCACGTATTTGCAGTTTGAAATTACGAATTTTATACCGAAAATATGCCAATTACTGAGAGCGGCGATGGGTCACAGTTTGCCCAAACCCACCTTGCAGTTTTGAAACTATCCCAAACATCCCAAATTCGATGCTTGAGCCATATTTTGGCGCCAAATTTTGGCTCTCTGCACGTATTCGCAGTTTGAAATTACGACTTTTTATACCGAAAATATGCCAATTACTGAACGCGCCGATGAGTCACATTTTGCCCAAATCCTCCCTGCAGTTTTCAAAATATCCCAAACATGCCAAATTCGACTATTGAGCCATATTTTGGAGCCAAACTCTGGCTCTCTGCACGTATTCGCAGTTTGAAATTACGAATTTTTATACCGAATATATGCTAATTACTGGAAACAGCGATGGGTCACATTTTGCCCAAACCCCTCTGCACTTTTCGAAATATCCCAAACATCCCAAATACGACCCTTGAGGAATTTTTTGGAGCCAATTTCAGGCTCACTGCACGTATTCGCAGTATGAAATTACGACTTTTTATACCGAAAATATGCCAGTTACTGAAAGCAGCGATGGATCACATTTTGCCCAAGCCCTCTCTGAATTTTTCAAAATATCCCAAAAGTTCCAAATTCGACTCTTGAGCCATATTTTGGAGCCAAATTCGGTCTCTCGACCAGTTTTCGCAGTTTGAAATTACGAATTTTATACCGAAAATATGCCAATTACTGAGAGCGGCGATGGGTCACAGTTTGCCCAAATTCACCCTGTAGTTTTGAAAATATCTCAAACGGTCCAAATTCGACTCTTGAGCCATATTTTGGAACCAAACTCTGGCTCTCTGCACGTATTCGCAGTTTGAAATTACGACTTTTTATACCGAATATATGCCAATTACTGGGATCAGCGATGGGTCACATTTTGCCCAAACCCTCCCTGCAGTTTTAAAAAATATCACAAACATCCCAAATTCGACGCTTGAACCATATTTTGTAGCCAATTTCTGGCTCTTTGCACTTATTCGCAGTTTGAAATTACGACTTTTTATACCGACAATATGCCAAATACTGATAGCGACGATGAGTCACATTTTGCCCAAACCCCCCCCTGCAGTTTTCAAAATATCCCCAACATCCCAAACTCGACCCTTGAGCCATATTTTGGAGCCAAATTCTGGCTCTCTGCACGTATTCGCAGTTTGAAATTACGACTTTTTATACCAAAATATGCCAATTACTGAACGCGCCGATGAGTCACATTTTGCCCAAACCCCTCTCTGCAGTTGTCAAAATATCCCAAACATACCAAATTTGACCCTTGAGCAATATTTTGGAGCCAAATTCTCGCTCTCTGCACGTATTCGCAGTTTGAAATTACGACTTTTTATACCGAATATATGCCAATTACTGGGATCAGCGATGTCTCATTTTGCCCAAACCCTCCCTGCAGTTTAAAAAATATCACAAACATCCCAAATTCAACTCTTGAACCATATTTTGGAGCCAAATTCTGGCTCTCTGCACTTATTCGCAGTTTGAAATTACGACTTTTTATACAGAAAAAATGCCAATTACTTAAAGCGGCGATGGATCACATTTTGCCCAAACCCTCCCTGCAGTTTTCAAAATATCCCAAACATCCCAAATTCGACGCTTGAACCATATTTTGAAGCCAATTTCTGGCTCTCTGCACGTATTTGCAGTTTGATATTACGACTTTTTATACAGAAAAATACCAATTACTGAAAGCGGCGATGGGTCACATTTTGCTCAAACCCCTCTGCAGTTTTCGAAATATCTCAAACATCCCAAATTCGACGCTTGGGCCATATTAAGGAGCCAAATTCTGGCTCTCTGCATGTATTCGCAGTTTGAAATTACGAATTTTATACCGAAAATATGCCCATTACTGAGACCAGCGATGTGTCACTGTTTGCCCAAACCCACCCTGCAGTTTTGCAAATATCGTAAACATCCCAAATTCGACGCTTGAGTCATATTTTGGAGCCAAGTTCTGGCTCTCTTCACATATTCGCTTTTTGAAATTATGAATTTTTATCCCGAAAATATGCCAATTACTGAGCTCGCCGATGAGTCACATTTTGCCCAAATCCTCCCTGCAGTTTTCAAAATATACCAAACATCCCAAATTCGACACTTGAACCATATTTTGTAGCCAAATTCTGGCTCTCTGCACGTATTCGCAGTTTGAAATTACTAATTTTTATACTGAAATTATGCCAGTTACTGAAAGCAGCGATGGATCACATTTGCCCAAGCCCTCCCTGCAGTTTTCCAAAATTTCCCAAACGTCCCAAATTCGACTCTTGAGCCATATTTTGGCGCCAAATTTTGGCTCTCTGCACGTATTCGCTGTTTGAAATTACGACTTTTTATACCGAAAATATGCCAATTACTGAACGCGCCGATGAGTCACATTTTGCCCAAATCCTCCCTGCAGTTTTCAAAATATCCCAAACATCCCAAATTCGAATATTGAGCCATATTTTGGAGCCAAACTCTGGCTCTCTGCACGTATTCGCAGTTTGAAATTACGAATTTTTATACCGAAAATATGCCAATTACTGAGAGCGACGATGGGTCACATTTTGCCCAAACCCCTCTGCAGTTTTCGAAATATCCCAAACATCCCAAATACGACCCTTGAGGAATTTTTGGAGCCAATTTCTGGCTCACTGCACGTATTCGCAGTATGAAATTACGACTTTTTATACCGAAAATATGCCAGTTACTGAAAGCAGCGATGGATCACATTTTGCCCAAGCCCTCTCTGAATTTTTCAAAATATCCCAAAAGTTCCAAATTCGACTCTTGAGCCATATTTTGGAGCCAAATTCGGTCTCTCGGCCCGTTTTCGCAGTTTGAAATTACGAATTTTATACCGAAAATATGCCAATTACTGAGAGCGGCGATGGGTCACAGTTTGCCCAAATTCACCCTGTAGTTTTGAAAATATCTCAAACATTCCAAATTCGACTCTTGAGCCATATTTTGGAACCAAACTCTGGCTCTCTGCACGTATTCGCAGTTTGAAATTACTGCTTTTTATACCGAATATATGCCAATTGCTGGGATCAGCGATGGGTCACCTTTTGCCCAAACCCTCCCTGCAGTTTTAAAAAATATCACAAACATCCCAAATTCGACGCTTGAACCATATTTTGTAGCCAATTTCTGGCTCTTTGCACGTATTCGCAGTTTTAAATTACGACTTTTAATACCGACAATATGCCAAATACTGAAAGCGGCGATGAGTCACATTTTGCCCAAACCCCCCCCCCCTGCAATTTTCAAAATATCCCCAACATCCCAAACTCGACCCTTGAGCCACATTTTGGAGCCAAATTCTGGCTCTCTGCACGTATTCGCAGTTTGAAATTACGACTTTTTTTACCAAAATATGCCAATTACTGAACGCGCCGATGAGTCACATTTTGCCCAAACCCTCTCTGCAGTTTTCAAAATATCCCAAACATCCCAAATTTGACCCTTGAGCAATAATTTGGAGCCAAATTCTCGCTCTCTGCACGTATTCGCAGTTTGAAATTACGACTTTTTATACCGAATATATGCCAATTACTGGGATCAGCGATGTGTCACATTTTGCCCAAACCCTCCCTGCAGTTTTAAAAATATCACAAACATCCCAAATTCGACTCTTGAACCATATTTTGGAGCCAAATTCTGGCTCTCTGCACTTATTCGCAGTTTGAAATTACGACTTTTTATACCGAAAATATGCCAGTCACTGAAAGCATCGATGGATCACATTTTGCCCAAGCCCTCCCTGCAGTTTTCAAAATATCCCAAACGTCCCAAATTCGACGCTTGAGCCATATTTTGGAGCCAAATTCTCGCTCTCGGCACGTTTTCGCAGTTTGAAATTACGAATTTTATACCGAAAATATGCCTATTACTGAACGCGCCGATGAGTCACATTTTGCCCTAACCCTCCCTGCAGTTTTCAAAATATCCCAAACATCCCAAATTTGACGCTTCAGCAATATTTTGGAGCAAAATTCTCGCTCTCTGCACGTATTCGCAGTTTGAAATTACGACATTTTATACCGAATATATGAAAATTAATGGGATCAGCGATGGGTTACATTTTGCCCAAACCCTCCCTGCAGTTTTAAAAATATCACAAACATCCCAAATTCGACGCTTGAACCATAATTTGGAGCCAAATTCTGGCTCTCTGCACGTATTCGCAGTTTGAAATTACGAATTTTTATACAGAAAAAATGTCAATTACTGAAAGCGGAGATGGATCACGTTTTGCCCAAACCCTCCCTGCAGTTTTCAAAATATCCCAAACGTCCAAAATTCGACGCTTGAGCCATATTTTGGAGCCAAATTGTGGCTCTCTGCACGTATTCGCAGTTTGAAATTACGAATTTTATACCGAAAATATGCCAATTACTGAGCTCGCCGATGAGTCACATTTTGCCCAAATCCTCCCTGCAGTTTTCAAAATATACAAAACATCCCAAATTCGACACTTTAACCATATTTTGAAGCCAAATTCTGGCTCTCTGCACGTATTCGCAGTTTGAAATTACGAAATTTTATACTGAAATTATGCCAGTTACTGAAAGGAGCGATGGATCACATTTTGCCCAAGCCCTCTCTGCAGTTTTCCAAATTTCTCAAACATCCCAAATTCGACTCTTGAGCCATATTTTGGCGCCAAATTCTGTCTCTCTGCACGTATTTGCAGTTTGAAATTACGAATTTTATACCGAAAATATGCCAATTACTGACAGCGGCGATGGGTCACAGTTTGCCCAAACCCACCTTGCAGTTTTGAAATTATCCCAAACATCCCAAATTCGACGCTTGAGCCATATTTTGGAGCCAAGTTCTGGCTCTCTTCACATATTCGCTTTTTGAAATTATGAATTTTTATACCGAAAATATGCCAATTACTGAGCTCGCCGATGAGTCACATTTTGCCCAAATCCTCCCTGCAGTTTTCAAAATATACAAAACATCCCAAATTCGACACTTGAACCATATTTTGAAGCCAAATTCTGGCTCTCTGCACGTATTCGCAGTTTGAAATTACGAATTTTTATACTGAAATTATGCCAGTTACTGAAAGCAGCGATGGATCACATTTGCCCAAGCCCTCCCTGCAGTTTTCCAAAATTTCCCAAACGTCCCAAATTCGACTCTTGAGCCATATTTTGGCGCCAAATTTTGTCTCTCTGCACGTATTTGCAGTTTGAAATTACGAATTTTATACCGAAAATATGCCAATTACTGAGAGCGGCGATGGGTCACAGTTTGCCCAAACCCACATTGCAGTTTTGAAATTATCCCAAACATCCCAAATTCGATGCTTGAGCCATATTTTGGCGCCAAATTTTGGCTCTCTGCACGTATTCGCTGTTTGAAATTACGACTTTTTATACCGAAAATATGCCAATTACTGAACGCGCCGATGAGTCACATTTTGCCCAAATCCTCCCTGCAGTTTTCAAAATATCTCAAACATCCCAAATTCGAATATTGAGCCATATTTTGGAGCCAAACTCTGGCTCTCTGCACGTATTCGCAGTTTGAAATTACGAATTTTTATACCGAATATATGCCAATTACTGGGATCAGCGATGAGTCACATTTTGCCCAAACCCCTTTGCAGTTTTCGAAATATCCCAAACATCCCAAATACGACCCTTGAGGAATTTTTGGAGCCAATTTCTGGCTCACTGCACGTATTCGCAGGATGAAATTACGACTTTTTATACCGAAAATATGCCAGTTACTGAAAGCAGCGATGGATCACATTTTGCCCAAGCCCTCTCTGAATTTTTCAAAATATCCCAAAAGTTCCAAATTCGACTCTTGAGCCATATTTTGGAGCCAAATTCGGTCTCTCGGCCCGTTTTCGCAGTTTGAAATTACGAATTTTATACCGAAAATATGCCAATTACTGAGAGCGGCGATGGGTCACAGTTTGCCCAAATTCACCCTGTAGTTTTGAAAATTACTCAAACATCCCAAATTCGACTCTTGAGCCATATTTTGGAACCAAACTCTGGCTCTCTGCACGTATTCGCAGTTTGAAATTACTACTTTTTATACCGAATATATGCCAATTACTGGGATCAGCGATGGGTCACCTTTTGCCCAAACCCTCCCTGCAGTTTTAAAAAATATCACAAACATCCCAAATTCGACGCTTGAACCATATTTTGTAGCCAATTTCTGGCTCTTTGCACGTATTCGCAGTTTTAAATTACGACTTTTTATACCGACAATATGCCAAATACTGAAAGCGGCGATGAGTCACATTTTGCCCAAACCCCCCCCCCCCTGCAATTTTCAAAATATCCCCAACATCCCAAATTCGACCCTTGAGCCACATTTTGGAGCCAAATTCTGGCTCTCTGCACGTATTCGCAGTTTGAAATTACGACTTTTTATACCAAAATATGCCAATTACTGAACGCGCCGATGAGTCACATTTTGCCCAAACCCTCTCTGCAGTTTTCAAAATATCCCAAACATCCCAAATTTGACCCTTGAGCAATAATTTGGAGCCAAATTCTCGCTCTCTGCACGTATTCGCAGTTTGAAATTACGACTTTTTATACCGAATATATGCCAATTACTGGGATCAGCGATGTGTCACATTTTGCCCAAACCCTCCCTGCAGTTGTAAAAATATCACAAACATCCCAAATTCGACTCTTGAACCATATTTTGGAGCCAAATTCTGGCTCTCTGCACTTATTCGCCGTTTGAAATTACGACTTTTTATACAGAAAAAATGCCAATTACTGAAAGCGGCGATGGATCACATTTTGCCCAAACCCTCCCTGCAGTTTTCAAAATATCCCAAACATCCCAAATTCGACGCTTGAACCATATTTTGAAGCCAAATTCTGGCTCTTTGCACGTATTCGCAGTATGAAATAACGACTTTTTATACCGAAAATATGCCAGTCACTGAAATCATCGATGGATCACATTTTGCCCAAGCCCTCCCTGCAGTTTTCAAAATATCCAAAACGTCCCAAATTCGACGCTTGAGCCATATTTTGGAGCCAAATTCTCGCTCTCGGCACGTTTTCGCAGTTTTGAAATTACGAATTTTATACCGAAAATATGCCAATTACTGAAAGCGCCGATGAGTCACATTTTGCCCTAACCCTCCCTGCAGTTTTCAAAATATCCCAAACATCCCAAATTTGACGCTTCAGCAATATTTTGGAGCAAAATTCTCGCTCTCTGCACGTATTCGCAGTTTGAAATTACGACATTTTATACCGAATATATGCCAATTAATGGGATCAGCGATGGGTTAAATTTTGCCCAAACCCTCCCTGCAGTTTTAAATATATCACAAACATCCCAAATTCGACGCTTGAACCATAATTTGGAGCCAAATTCTGGCTCTCTGCACGTATTCGCAGTTTGAAATTACGACTTTTTATACAGAAAAAATGTCAATTACTGAACTCGGAGATGGATCACGTTTTGCCCAAACCCTCCCTGCAGTTTTCAAAATATCCCAAACGTCCAAAATTCGACGCTTGAGCCATATTTTGGAGCCAAATTGTGGCTCTCTGCACGTATTCGCAGTTTGAAATTACGAATTTTATACCGAAAATATGCCAATTACTGAGCTCGCCGATGAGTCACATTTTGCCCAAATCCTCCCTGCAGTTTTCAAAATATCCCAAACATCCCAAATTCGACACTTTAACCATATTTTGAAGCCAAATTCTGGCTCTCTGCACGTATTCGCAGTTTGAAATTACGAATTTTTATACTGAAATTATGCCAGTTACTGAAAGCAGCGATGGATCACATTTTGCCCAAGCCCTCTCTGCAGTTTTCCAAATTTCTCAGACGTCCCAAATTCGACTCTTGAGCCATATTTTGGCGCCAAATTCTGTCTCTCTGCACGTATTTGCAGTTTGAAATTACGAATTTTATACCGAAAATATGCCAATTACTGACAGCGGCGATGGGTCACAGTTTGCCCAAACCCACCTTGCAGTTTTGAAATTATCCCAAACTTCATAAATTCGATGCTGGAGCCATATTTTGGCGCCAAATTTTGGCTCTCTGCACGTATTCGCAGTTTGAAATTACGACTTTTTATACCGAAAATATGCCAATTACTGAACGCGCCGATGAGTCACATTTTGCCCAAATCCTCCCTGCAGTTTTCAAAATATCCCAAACATCCCAAATTCGACGCTTGGGCCATATTAAGGAGCCAAATTCTGGCTCTCTGCATGTATTCGCAGTTTGAAATTACGAATTTTATACCGAAAATATGCCCATTACTGAGACTAGCGATGTGTCACTGTTTGCCCAAACCCACCCTGCAGTTTTGCAAATATCGTAAACATCCCAAATTCGACGCTTGAGCCATATTTTGGAGCCAAGTTCTGGCTCTCTTCACATATTCGCTTTTTGAAATTATGAATTTTTATACCGAAAAAATGCCAATTACTGAGCTCGCCGATGAGTCACATTTTGCCCAAATCCTCCCTGCAGTTTTCAAAATATACAAAACATCCCAAATTCGACACTTGAACCATATTTTGAAGCCAAATTCTGGCTCTCTGCACGTATTCGCAGTTTGAAATTACGAATTTTTATACTGAAATTATGCCAGTTACTGAAAGCAGCGATGGATCACATTTGCCCAAGCCCTCCCTGCAGTTTTCCAAAATTTCCCAAACGTCCCAAATTCGACTCTTGAGCCATATTTTGGCGCCAAATTCTGTCTCTCTGCACGTATTTGCAGTTTGAAATTACGAATTTTATTCCGAAAATATGCCAATTACTGAGAGCGGCGATGGGTCACAGTTTGCCCAAACCCACATTGCAGTTTTGAAATTATCCCAAACATCCCAAATTCGATGCTTGAGCCATATTTTGGCGCCAAATTTTGGCTCTCTGCACGTATTCGCTGTTTGAAATTACGACTTTTTATACCGAAAATATGCCAATTACTGAACGCGCCGATGAGTCACATTTTGCCCAAATCCTCCCTGCAGTTTTAAAAATATCCCAAACATCCCAAATTCGAATATTGAGCCATATTTTGGAGCCAAACTCTGGCTCTCTGCACGTATTCGCAGTTTGAAATTACGAATTTTTATACCGAATATATGCCAATTACTGGGATCAGCGATGAGTCACATTTTGCCCAAACCCCTCTGCAGTTTTCGAAATATCCCAAACATCCCAAATACGACCCTTGAGGAATTTTTGGAGCCAATTTCTGGCTCACTGCACGTATTCGCAGGATGAAATTACGACTTTTTATATCGAAAATATGCCAGTTACTGAAAGCAGCGATGGATCACATTTTGCCCAAGCCCTCTCTGAATTTTTCAAAATATCCCAAAAGTTCCAAATTCGACTCTTGAGCCATAATTTGGAGCCAAATTCGGTCTCTCGGCCCGTTTTCGCAGTTTGAAATTACGAATTTTATACCGAAAATATGCCAATTACTGAGAGCGGCGATGGGTCACAGTTTGCCCAAATTCACCCTGTAGTTTTGAAAATATCTCAAACATCCCAAATTCGACTCTTGAGCCATATTTTGGAACCAAACTCTGGCTCTCTGCACGTATTCGCAGTTTGAAATTACTACTTTTTATACCGAATATATGCCAATTACTGGGATCAGCGATGGGTCACCTTTTGCCCAAACCCTCCCTGCAGTTTTAAAAAATATCACAAACATCCCAAATTCGACGCTTGAACCATATTTTGTAGCCAATTTCTGGCTCTTTGCACGTATTCGCAGTTTTAAATTACGACTTTTTATACCGACAATATGCCAAATACTGAAAGCGGCGATGAGTCACATTTTGCCCAAACCCCCCCCCCCTGCAATTTTCAAAATATCCCCAACATCCCAAACTCGACCCTTGAGCCACATTTTGGAGCCAAATTCTGGCTCTCTGCACGTATTCGCAGTTTGAAATTACGACTTTTTATACCAAAATATGCCAATTACTGAACGCGCCGATGAGTCACATTTTGCCCAAACCCTCTCTGCAGTTTTCAAAATATCCCAAACATCCCAAATTTGACCCTTGAGCAATAATTTGGAGCCAAATTCTCGCTCTCTGCACGTATTCGCAGTTTGAAATTACGACTTTTTATACCGAATATATGCCAATTACTGGGATCAGCGATGTGTCACATTTTGCCCAAACCCTCCCTGCAGTTTTCAAAATATCCCAAACATCCCAAATTCGACGCTTGAACCATATTTTGAAGCCAAATTCTGGCTCTCTGCACGTATTCGCAGTATGAAATAACGACTTTTTATACCGAAAATATGCCAGTCACTGAAATCATCGATGGATCACATTTTGCCCAAGCCCTCCCTGCAGTTTTCAAAATATCCAAAACGTCCCAAATTCGACGCTTGAGCCATATTTTGGAGCCAAATTCTCGCTCTCGGCACGTTTTCGCAGTTTTGAAATTACGAATTTTATACCGAAAATATGCCAATTACTGAACGCGCCGATGAGTCACATTTTGCCCTAACCCTCCCTGCAGTTTTCAAAATATCCCAAACATCCCAAATTTGACGCTTCAGCAATATTTTGGAGCAAAATTCTCGCTCTCTGCACGTATTCGCAGTTTGAAATTACGACATTTTATACCGAATATATGCCAATTAATGGGATCAGCGATGGGTTACATTTTGCCCAAACCCTCCCTGCAGTTTTAAAAATATCACAAACATCCCAAATTCGACGCTTGAACCATAATTTGGAGCCAAATTCTGGCTCTCTGCACGTATTCGCAGTTTGAAATTACGACTTTTTATACAGAAAAAATGTCAATTACTGAACGCGGAGATGGATCACGTTTTGCCCAAACCCTCCCTGCAGTTTTCAAAATATCCCAAACGTCCAAAATTCGACGCTTGAGCCATATTTTGGAGCCAAATTGTGGCTCTCTGCACGTATTCGCAGTTTGAAATTACGAATTTTATACCGAAAATATGCCAATTACTGAGCTCGCCGATGAGTCACATTTTGCCCAAATCCTCCCTGCAGTTTTCAAAATATACAAAACATCCCAAATTCGACACTTTAACCATATTTTGAAGCCAAATTCTGGCTCTCTGCACGTATTCGCAGTTTGAAATTACGAATTTTTATACTGAAATTATGCCAGTTACTGAAAGCAGCGATGGATCACATTTTGCCCAAGCCCTCTCTGCAGTTTTCCAAATTTCTCAAACGTCCCAAATTCGACTCTTGAGCCATATTTTGGCGCCAAATTCTGTCTCTCTGCACGTATTTGCAGTTTGAAATTACGAATTTTATACCGAAAATATGCCAATTACTGACAGCGGCGATGGGTCACAGTTTGCCCAAACCCACCTTGCAGTTTTGAAATTATCCCAAACATCCCAAATTCGATGCTGGAGCCATATTTTGGAGCCAAACTCTGGCTCTCTGCACGTATTCGCAGTTTGAAATTACGAATTTTTATACCGAATATATGCCAATTACTGGGATCAGCGATGGGTCACATTTTGCACAAACCCCTCTGCAGTTTTCGAAATATCCCAAACATCACAAATACGACCCTTGAGGAATTTTTTGGAGCCAATTTCTAGCTCACAGCACGTATTTGCAGTATGAAATTACGACATTTTATACCGAAAATATGCCAGTTACTGAAAGCAGCGATGGATCACATTTTGCCCAAGCCCTCTATGAATTTTTCAAAATATCCCAAAAGTTCCAAATTCGACTCTTGAGCCATATTTTGGAGCCAAATTCGGTCTCTCGGCCCGTTTTCGCAGTTTGTAATTACGAATTTTATACCGAAAATATGCCAATTACTGAGAGCATCGATGGGTCACAGTTTGCCCAAATTCACCCTGTAGTTTTGAAAATATCTCAAACATCCCAAATTCGACTCTTGAGCCATATTTTGGAACCAAACTCTGGCTCCTCTGCACGTATTCGCAGTCTGAAATTACGACTTTTTATACCGAATATATGCCAATTACTGGGATCAGCGATGGGCCACATTTTGCCCAAACCCCCCCTGCAGTTTTAAAAAATATCACAAACATCCCAAATTCGACGCTTGAACCATATTTTGTAGCCAATTTCTGGCTCTTTGCACGTATTCGCAGTTTGAAATTACGACTTTTTATACCGACAATATGCCAAATACTGAAAGCAGCGATGAGTCTTATTTTGCCCAAACCCCCCCCCCCCCTGCAGTTTTCAAAATATCCCCAACATCCCAAACTCGACCCTTGAGCCATATTTTGGAGCCAAATTCTGGCTCTCTGCACGTATTCGCAGTTTGAAATTACGACTTTTTATACCAAAATATGCCAATAACTGAACGCGCCGATGAGTCACATTTTGCCCAAACCCTCTCTGCAGTTTTCAAAATATCCCAAACATCCCAAATTTGACCCTTGAGCAATAATTTGGAGCCAAATTCTCGCTCTCTGCACGTATTCGCAGTTTGAAATTACGACTTTTTATACCGAATATATGCCAATTACTGGGATCAGCGAAGTGTCACATTTTGCCCAAACCCTCCCTGCAGTTTTAAAAATATCACAAACATCCCAAATTCGACGTTTGAACCATAATTTGGAGCCAAATTCTGGCTCTCTGCACGTATTCGCAGTTTGAAATTACGACTTTTTATACAGAAAAAATGTCAATTACTGAAAGCGGAGATGGATCACGTTTTGCCCAAACCCTCCCTGCAGTTTTCAAAATATCCCAAACGTCCAAAATTCGACGCTTGAGCCTTATTTTGGAGCCAAATTGTGGCTCTCTGCACGTATTCGCAGTTTGAAATTACGAATTTTATACCGAAAATATGCCAATTACTGAGCTCGCCGATGAGTCACATTTTGCCCAAATCCTCCCTGCAGTTTTCAAAATATACAAAACATTCCAAATTCGACACTTGAACCATATTTTGAAGCCAAATTCTGGCTCTCTGCACGTATTCGCAGTTTGAAATTACGACTTTTTATACAGAATATATGCCAATTATTGGGATCAGCGATGTGTCACATTTTGCCCAAACCCTCCCTGCAGTATTAAAAATATCACAAACATCCCAAATTCGACTCTTGAACCATATTTTGGAGCCAAATTCTGGCTCTCTGCACTTATTCGCAGTTTGAAATTACGACTTTTTATACCGAAAATATGCCAGTCACTGAGAGCATCGATGGATCACATTTTGCCCAAGCCCTCCCTGCAGTTTTCCAAATATCCCAAACGTCCCAAATTCGACGCTTGAGCCATATTTTGGAGCCAAATTCTGGCTCTCGGCATGTTTTCGCAGTTTGAAATTACGAATTTTATACCGAAAATATGCCAATTACTGAGCTCGCCGATGAGTCACATTTTGCCCAAATCCTCCCTGCAGTTTTCCAAATATCCCAAACATCCCAAATTTGACGCTTGAGCAATATTTTGAAGCAAAATTCTCGCTCTCTGCACGTATTAGCAGTTTGAAATTACGACATTTTATACCGAATATATGCCAATTAATGGGATCAGCGATGGGTTACATTTTGCCCAAACCCTCCCTGCAGTTTTAAAAATATCACAAACATCCTAAATTCGACGCTTGAACCATAATTTGGAGCCAAATTCTGGCTCTCTGCACGTATTCGCAGTTTGAAATTACGAATTTTATACCGAAAATATTCAATTACTGAGAGCAGCGATATGTCACAGTTTGCCCAAACCCTCCCTGCAGTTTTGAAAATATCTCAAACATCCCAAATTCGACTTCTGAGCTATATTTTGGAACCAAACTCTGGCTCTCTGCACGTATTCGCAGTTTGAAATTGCGACGTTTTATACCGAATATATGCCAATTACTGGGATCAGCGATGGGTCACATTTTGCCCAAACCCTCCCTGCAGTTTTAAAAATACAACAAACATCCCAAATTCGACGCTTGAACCATATTTTGTAGCCAAATTCTGGCTCTTTGCACGTATTTGCAGTTTGAAATTATGACTTTTTATACAGAAAAAATGCCAATTACTGAGAGCGGCGATGAGTCACATTTTGCCCAAACCCCCCCTGCAGTTTTCAAAATATCCCAAACATCCCAAATTCGACCCTTGAGCAATATTTTGGAGCCAAATTCTGGCTCTATGCACGTATTCGCAGTTTGAAATTACGACTTTTTATACCAAAATATGCCAATTACTGAACACGCCGATGAGTCACATTTTGCCCAAACCCTCCCTCCAGTTTTCAAAATATCCCAAACATCCCAAATTCGACTATTGAGCAATATTTTGGAGCCAAATTCTGGCTCTGTGCACGTATTCGCAGTTTGAAATTACGACTTTTTATACCGAATATATGCCAATTACTGGGATCAGCGATGGGTCACATTTTGCCCAAACCCCTCTGCAGTTTTCGAAATATCCCAAACATCCCAAATACGACCCTTGAGGAATTTTTTGGAGCCAATTTCTGGCTCACTGCACGTATTCGCAGTATGAAATTACGACTTTTTATACCGAAAATATGCCAGTTACTGAAAGCAGCGGTGGATCACATTTTGCCCAAGAACTCTCTGAAGTTTTCAAAATATCCCAAAAGTCCCAAATTCGACTCTTGAGCCATATTTGGGAGCCAAATTCGGCCTCTCGGCCCGTTTTCGCAGTTTGAAATTACGGATTGTATACCGAAAATATGCCAATTACTGAGAGCGGCGATGGGTCACAGTTTGCCCAAATTCACCCTGTAGCTTTGAAAATATCTCAAACATCCCAAATTCGACTCTTGAGCCATATTTTTTAACCAAACTCTGGCTCTCTGCACGTATTCGCAGTTTGAAATTACGACTTTTTATACCGAATATATGCCAATTACTGGGATCAGCGATGGGTCACATTTTGCCCAAACCCTCCCTGCAGTTTTAAAAAATATCAAAAACATCCCAAATTCGACGCTTGAACCATATTTTGTAGCCAAATTCTGGCTCTTTGCACGTATTCGCAGTTTGAAATTACGACTTTTTATACCGACAATATGCCAAATACTGAAAGCGGCGATGAGTCACATTTTGCCCAAACCCCCCCTGCAGTTTTCAAAATATCCCCAACATCCCAAACTCGACCCTTGAGCCATATTTTGGAGCCAAATTCTGGCTCTCTGCACGTATTCGCAGTTTGAAATTACGACTTTTTCTACCAAAATATGTCAATTACTGAATGCGCCGATGAGTCACATTTTGCCCAAACCCTCCCTGCAGTTTTCAAAATATCCCAAACATCCCAAATCTGACCCTTGAGCAATATTTTGGAGCCAAATTCTCGCTCTCTGCACGTATTCGCAGTTTGAAATTACGACTTTTTATACCGAATATATGCCAATTACTGGGATCAGCGATGTGTCACATTTTGCCCAAACCCTCCCTGCAGTTTTAAAAATATCACAAACATCCCAAATTCGACTCTTGAACCATACTTTGGAGCCAAATTCTGGCTCTCTGCACTTATTCGCAGTTTGAAATTACGACTTTTTATACAGAAAAAATGCCAATTACTGAAAGCGGCGTTGGATCACATTTTACCCAAACCCTCCCTGCAGTTTTCAAAATATCCCAAACATCCCAAATTCGACGCTTGACCCATATTTTGAAGCCAAATTCTGGCTCTCTGCACGTATTCGCAGTATGAAATAACGACTTTTTATACCGAAAATATGCCAGTCACTGAAAGCATCGATGGATCACATTTTGCCCAAGCCCTCCCTGCAGTTTTCAAAATATCCCAAACGTCCCAAATTCGACGCTTGAGCCATATTTTGGAGCCAAATTCTGGCTCTCGGCACTTATTCGCAGTTTGAAATTACGAATTTTATACCGAAAATATGCCAATTACTGAACGCGCCGATGAGTCACATTTTGCCCAAACACTCCCTGCAGTTTTCCAAATATCCCAAACATCCCAAATTTGACGCTTGAGCAATATTTTGGAGCAAAATTCTCGCTCTCTGCACGTATTCGCAGTTTGAAATTACGACATTTTATACCGAATATATGCCAATTAATGGGATATGCGATGGGTTACATTTTGCCCAAACCCTCCCTGCAGTTTTAAAAATATCACAAACATCCTAAATTCGAGGCTTGAACCATAATTTGGAGCCAAGTTCTGGCTCTCTGCACGTATTCGCAGTTTGAAATTACGACTTTTTATACAGAAAAAATGCCAATTACTGAAAGCGGAGATGGATCACGTTTTGCCCAAACCCCCTCTGCAGTTTTCAAAATATCCCAAACATCCCAAATTCGACCCTTGAGCAATATTTTGGAGCCAAATTCTGGCTCTATGCACGTATTTGCAGTTTGAAATTACGACTTTTTATACCAAAATATGCCAATTTCTGAACGCGCCGATGAGTCACATTTTGCCCAAACCCTCCCTGCAGTTTTCAAAATATCCCAAACATCCCAAATTCGACTATTCAGCAATATTTTGGAGCCAAATTCTGGCTCTGTGCACGTATTCGCAGTTTGAAATTACGACTTTTTATACCGAATATATGCCAATTACTGGGATCAGCGATGTGTCACATTTTGCCCAAACCCTCCCTGCAGTTTTAAAAAATCACAAACATCCCAAATTTGACTCTTGAACCATATTTTGGAGCCAAATTCTGGCTCTCTGCACGTATTCGCAGTATGAAATTATGACTTTTTATACAGAAAAAATGCCAATTACTGAACGCGCCCAATTACTGGCTCTCTGCGAAAACATGTAGAGAGCCAGAATTTGGCTCGTTAATATGGCCCAAGCGTCGAATTTGGGATGTTTGAGATATTTCGAAAACTGCAGAGGGGTTTGGGCAAAATGTGACCCATCGCCGCTTTCAGTAATTTTTCTGTATTTTTTCTGTATAAAAAGTCGTAATATCAAACTGCGAATACGTGCACAGAGCCAGAATTTGGCTCCAAAATATGGTTCAAGCGTTGAATTTGGGATGTTTGTGATATTTTTGAAACTGCAGGGAGGATTTGGGCAAAATGTGACCCATCGCTGATCCCAGTAATTGGCATATATTCGGTATAAAAATTCGTAATTTCAAACTGCGAATACGTGCAGAGAGCCAGAATTTGGCTCCAAAATATTGCTCAATAGTCGAATTTGGGATGTTTGGGATATTTTGAAAACTGCAGGGAGGGTTTGGGCAAAATGTGACTCATCGGCGCGTTCAGTAATTGGCATATTTTGGTATAAAAAGTCGTAATTTCAAACTGCGAATACTTGCATAGAGCCAGAATTTGGCTCCAAAATATTGCTCAAGGATCGAATTTGGGATGTTTGTGGTATTTTCAAAACTGCAGGGTGAATTTGGGCAAACTGTGACCCATCGCCGCTCTCAGTAATTGGCATATTTTCGGTATAAAATTCGTAATTTCAAACTGCGAATACGTGCAAAGAGCCAGAGTTTGGCTACAAAATATGGTTCAAGCTTCGAATTTGGGATGTTTGTGATATTTTGAAAACTGCAGAGAGGGCTTGGGCAAAATGTGATCTATCGCCGCTTTCAGTAACTAGCATATTTTCGGTATAAAAAGTCGGAATTTCATACTGCGAATACGTGCAGAGAGCCAGAAATTGGCTCCAAAAAATTCCTCAAGGGTTGTATTTGGGATGTTTGGGATATTTCGAAAACTGCAGAGGGGTTTGGGCAAAATGTGACCCATCGCTGATCCCAGTAATTGGCATATATTCGGTATAAAAATTCGTAATTTCAAACTGCGAATACGTGCAGAGAGCCAGAGTTTTGCTCCAAAATATGGCTCAATAGTCGAATTTGGGATGTTTGGGATATTTTGAAAACTGCAGGGAGGATTTGGGCAGAATGTAACTCATCGGCGCGTTCAGTAATTGGCATATTTTCGGTATAAATAGTCGTAATTTCAAACTGCGAATACGTGCAGAGAGCCAGAATTTGGCGCCAAAATATGGCTCAAGCGTCGAATTTGGGATGTTTGGGATAATTTTAAAACTTCAAGGTGGGTTTGGGCAAACTGTGACCCATCGCCGCTCTCAGTAATTGGCATATTTTCGGTATAAAATTCGTAATTTCAAACTGCGAATACATGCAGAGAGCCAGAATTTGGTTCCTTAATATGACCCAAGCGTCGAACTTGGGTTGTTTGGGATTTTTTAAAAACTGCAGGGAGTGTTTGGGCAAAATGTGATCCATCGCCGCTTTCAGTAATTGGCATTTTTTCTGTATAAAAAGTCGTAATTTTAAACTGCGAATACGTGCAAAGACCCAGAATTTGGCTCCAAAATATGGTTCAAGAGTCGAAATTGGGATGATTGTGATATTTTTAAAACTGCAGGGAGGGTTTGGGCAAAATGTGACCCATCGCTGATCCCAGTAATTGGCATATATTCGGTAAAAAAATCATAATTTCAAACTGCGAATACGTGCTGACAGCTAGAATTTTGTTCCAAAATATTGCTCAAGCGTCAAATTTGGGATGTTTTGGATATTTTGAAAACTGCAGGGAGGGTTTGGGCAAAATGTGACTCATCGGCGCGTTCAGTAATTGGCATATTTTGGTATAAAAATTCGTAATTTCAAACTGCGAATACGTGACGAGAGACAGAATTTGGCGCCAAAATATGGCTCAAGAGTTGAATTTGGGACGTTTGGGAAATTTGGAAAACTGCAGGGAGGGCTTGGGCAAAATGTGATCCATCGCTGCTTTCAGTAACTGGCATAATTTCAGTATAAAAAGTCATATTTTCAAACTGCGAATACGTGCAGAGAGCCAGAATTTGGCTTCAAAATATGTTTCAAGTGTCGAATTTGGGATGTTTGGTATATTTTTAAAACTGCAGGGAGGATTTGGGCAGAATGTGACTCATCGGCGCGCTCAGTAATTGGCATATTTTCGGTATAAAATATCGTAATTTCAAAAAGCGAATACGTGATACTACATGAAATAGTATCGAAATATTGGTAAAAATGAATATATTTACGTAATATCAAACTGCATGATTAACGTGAAAAAGTCACTGTTTTACCATATATGAGGATTTTAACTTCAAATCATAGAGCGAGGTTTCGTATTATTTTGATCCAAAAAATGACATTTGACAATGTTGTTTCCAATACAAACGATAAAAATCAATGTGTTTTCAATAGAATTAACTAAAATGTTCCTGATTTTCCGTTTGTATTACCGATGGAAGATGTACACGAAAACATCTCCATTCCGGCTGAAACGTCGATTATATGCAATAAAAACAGAACTTCTTCCCTTTTCAATATCCTACTCAGTATTTTAACGAGAAACAAATGGTTGATTGAAAATAAAGTATTTAAGATTAATTTGTAATCAATTATGTGTTTGCATGATTTATATCGTATATATAATGAGTAAATACCCATAAACTAAAAATTCACAAAAACGTGGAAAAACGGCAAAATATTGCCCAATTCGATGATATTTTGTTTAAATCACATAAAGTTAATGGGGATGATAAACGTCAAAATATTGCTAAATTCGGTGATTTTTCGTACGAAACAAAATGCAAGAAAACTTGCTTAAAATGCAATAATATGCGAAATTCTGAGATTTGAAGGCCAAATCACATATCGTGATACTACATGAAATAGTATCGAAATATTGGTAAAAATGAATATATTTACGTAATATCAAACTACATGATTAACGTGAAAAAGTCACTATTTTACCATATTTGAGGATTTTTACTTCAAATCATAGAGCGAGGTTTCGTATTATTTAGATCCAAGAAAAGATATATGACAATGTTCTTTCCAATACAAATGATAAAAAACAATGTGTTTTCATTAGAATTAACTAAAATGTTCTTGATTTTCCGTTTATATTACCGATGGAAGATGTACACGAAAACATCTCTATTCGAGCTGAAACGTCGATATATGCAATAAAAATAGAACTTCTCCCCCTTTAAATATCTTACTCAGTATTTTAACGAGAAACAAATAGTTGATTGAAAAAGAAGTATTTAAGGTTATTATCTAATCAATTATGTGTTTGCATCATTTATATCGTATATATAATGAATAAATACCCATAAACGGAAAATTCACAAAAACGTGGAAAAACGGCAAAATACTGCCCAATTCGATGATATTTTGTTTATATCACATAAAGGAAAAGGGGATGATAAACGTCAAAATATTGCTAAATTCGATGATTTTTCGTACGAAACAAAATGCAAAAAACTTGCTTAAAATGCAATATTATGCGAAATTCTGAGATTTGAAGGCCAAATCACGTATCGTGATACTACATAAAATAGTATCGAAATATTGGTAAAAATGAATATATTTACGTAATATCAAACTACATGAAAAACGTGAAAAAAGTCACTATTTATTTGAGGATTTTAACTTCATATCATAGAGCGAGGTTTCGTATTATTTAGATCCAAGAAAAGACATATGACAATGTTGTTTCCAATACAAAAGAAAAAAATCAATGTGTTTTCATTAGAATTAACTAAAATG
This sequence comes from Procambarus clarkii, assembly GCF_040958095.1. Classification (NCBI taxonomy): domain Eukaryota; kingdom Metazoa; phylum Arthropoda; class Malacostraca; order Decapoda; family Cambaridae; genus Procambarus; species Procambarus clarkii. Next base: position 24,945,894 of record NC_091226.1, on the reverse strand, counting down.
TTCCTGATTTTCCGTTTATATTACCGATGGAAGAAGTACACGAAAACCGCTCTATTCCGGCTGAAACGTTGATATATGCAATAAAAACAGAACTTCTTCCCTTCTCAATATCTTACTCAGTATTTTAACGAGAAACAAATAGTTGATTCAAAATTAAGTATTTAAGGTTATTATCTAATCAATTATGTGTTTGCATCATTTTTATCGTATATCTAATGAATTAATACCAATAAACTGAAAATTCACAAAAACGTGGAAAAACGGAAATATTTTGCCTAATTCGATGATATTTTGTTTAAATCATAATGGGAAAAGGGATGATAAACGTCAAAATATTGCTAAATTCGATGTTTTTTCGTACGAAACAAAATGCAAGAAAACTTGCTTAAAATGCAATATTATGCGAAATTATGAGATTTGAAGGCCAAATCACATATCGTGATACAACATGAAATAGTATCGAAATATTTGTAAAAATGAATATATTTACGTAATATCAAACTACATGATTAACGTGAAAAAGTCACTGTTTTACCATATTTGAGGATTTTAGCTTCAAATCATAGAGCGAGGTTTCGTATTATTTAGATCCAAGAAAAGACATATGACAATGTTGTTTCCAATACAAATGATAAAAAACAATGTGATTTCATTAGAACTAACTAAAATGTTCTTGATTTTACGTTTATATTACCAATGGAAGATGTACACGTAAAACAGCTCTAATCCTGCTGAATCGTCTATATGCAATAAAAACCGAATTTCTCCCCTTTTCAATATCCAACTCAGTATTTTAACGAGAAACAAATGGTTGGTTGAAAATGAAGTATTTGAGGTTAATTTCTAATCAATTATGTGTTTGCATAATTTTTATCGCATATATAATGAATTAACAACAATAAATTGAAAATTCACAAAAACGTGGAAAACGGCAAAATATTGCCTAATTCGATGATATTATGTTTAAATCACATAAAGGAAAAGGGCATGATAAACGTCAAAATATTCCTAAATTTGATGATTTTTCGTACGAAACAAAATGCAAGAAAACTTGCTTAAAATGCAATATTATGTGAAATTCTGAGATTTGAAGGCCAAATCACATATCGTGATACTACATGAAATAGTATCGAAATATTAGTAAAAATGAATATATTTACGTAATATCAAACTACATGAAAAACGTGAAAAAAGACACTATTTAACCATATTTGAGGATTTTAACTTCATATCATAGAGCGAGGTTTCGTATTATTTTGATCCAAGAAAAGACATATGACAATGTTGTTTCCAATACAAATGATAAAAATCAATGTGTTTTCATTAGAATTAACGTGATAAAATATGGCTCAAGCGTCGAATTTGGGACGTTTGGGATATTTTGAAAACTGCAGGGAGGGCTTGGGCAAAATGTGATCCATAGATGCTTTCAGTGACTGGCATATTTTCGTTATAAAAAGTCGTTATTTCATACTGCGAATACGTGCAGAGAGCCAGAATTTGGCTTCAAAATATGGTTTAAGCGTCGAATTTGGGATGTTTGGGATATTTTGAAAACTGCAGGGAGGGTTTGGGCAAAATGTGATCCATCGCCGCTTTCAGTAATTGGCATTTTTTCTGTATAAAAAGTCGTAATTTCAAACTGCGAATACGTGCACAGCTAGAATTTGGCTCCAAAATATGGTTCAAGAGTCGAATTTGGGATGTTTGTGATATTTTTAAAACTGCAGGGAGAGTTTGGGCAAAATGTGACACATCGCAGATCCCAGTAATTGGCATATATTCGGTAAAAAAAGTCGTAATTTCAAACTGCGAATACGTGCAGAGAGCGAGAATTTGGCTCCAAAATATTGCTCAAGGGTCAAATTTGGGATGTTTGGGATATTTTGAAAACTGCAGAGAGGGTTTGCGCAAAATGTGACTCATCGGCGCATTCAATAATTGACATATTTTGGTAGAAAAAGTCGTAATTTCAAACTGCGAATACGTGCAGAGAGCCAGAATTTGGCTCCAAAATATGGCTCAAGGGTCGAGTTTGGGATGTTGGGGATATTTTGAAAACTGCAGGGGGAGGGGGGGGTTTGGGCAAAAGGTGACTCATCGCCGCTTTCAGTATTTGGCATATTGTCGGTATAAAAAGTCGAAATTTCAAACTGCGGATACGTGCAAAGAGCCAAAATTTGGCTACAAAATATGGTTCAAGCGTCAAATTTGGGATGTTTGTGATATTTTTTAAAACTGCAGGGAGGGTTTGGGCAAAATGTGACCATCGCTGATCCCAGTAATTGGCATATATTCGGTATAAAAATTCGTAATTTCAAACTGCGAATACGTGCAGAGAGCCAGAGTTTGGCTCCAAAATATGGCTCAAAAGTCGAATTTGGGATGTTTGGGATATTTTGAAAACTGCAGGGTGAATTTGGGCAAACTGTGACCCATCGCCGCTCTCAGTAATTGGCATATTTTCGGTATAAAATTCGTAATTTCAAACTGCGAAAACGTGCCGAGAGCCAGAATTTGGCTCCAATATATGGATCAAGCGTCGAATTTGGGATGTTTTGTATATTTTCAAAACTGCAGGGTGGGTTTGGGCAAACAGTGACCAATCGCCGCTCTTAGTAATTGGCATATTTTCGGTATAAAATTCGTAATTTCAAACTGCGAATACATGCAGAGAGCCAGAATTTGGCTTCTTAATATGGCCCAAGCGTCGAATTTGGGATGCTTGGGATATTTTGAAAACTGCAAGGAGGATTTGGGCAAAATGTGATCCATCGCTGCTTTCAATAATTGGCATTTTTTGTGTATAAAAAGTCGTAATTATAAACTGCGAATACGTGCAGAAAGCCAGAATTTACCTCGAAAATATGGTTCAAGAGTCGAATTTGGGATGTTTGTGATATTTTTAAAACTGCAGGGAGGGTTTGGGCAAAATGTGACACATCGCTGATCCCAGTAATTGGCATATATTCGGTATAAAATGTCGTAATTTCATACTGCGAATACGTGCAGAGAGCGAGAATTTGGCTCCAAAATATTGATCAAGCGTCAAATTTGGGATGTTTGGGATATTTTGAAAACTGCAGGGAGGGTTTGGGCAAAATGTGCCTCATCGGGGCGTTCAGTAATTGGCATATTTTGGTATAAAAAGTCGTAATTTCAAACTGCGAATACGTGCAAAGAGCCAGAATTTGGCTACAAAATATGGTTCGAGCGTCAAATTTGGGATGTTTGTGATATTTTTGAAACTGCAGAGAGAGTTTGGGCAAAATGTGACCCATCGCCGATCCCAGGAATTGGCATATATTCGGTATAAAAAGTCGTAATTTCAAACTGCGAATACGTGCAGAGAGACAGAGTTTGGTTCCAAAATATGGCTCAAGAGTCGAATTTGGAATGTTTAAGATATTTTCAAAACTGCAGGGTGAAATTGGGCAAACTGTGACCCATCGCCGCTCTCAGTAATTGGAATATTTTCGGTATAAAATACGTAATTTCAAACTGCAAAAACGTGCCGAGAGCCAGAATCTGGCTCCAAAATATGGCTCAATAGTTGAATTTGGGACGTTTGGGATATTTTGAAAACTGCAGAGAGGGCTCGGGCAAAATGTCATCCATCGCCGCTTTCAGTAACTGGCATATTTTCGGTATAAAAAGTCGTAATTTCATACTGCGAATACGTGCAGAGATCCAGAAATTGTCTCCAAAATATTCCTCAAGGGTCGTATTTGGGATGTTTGGGACATTTCGAAAACTGCAGAGGGGTTTGTGCAAAATGTGACCCATCGACGCTTTCAGTAATTGGTATATTTTCGGTATAAAAAGTCGTAATTTCAAACTGCGAATAAGTGCAGAGAGCCAGAATTTGGCTCCAAAATATGGTTCAAGGGTCAAATTTGGGATGTTTGTGATATTTTTAAAACTGCAGGGAGAACTTGGGCAAAATGTGACACATCAGCGCGTTCAGTAATTGGCATATTTTCGGTATAAAAAGTAGTAATATCAAACTGCGAATACGTGCAGATAGCCCGAATTTGGCTCCAAAATATGGTTCAAGTGTCGAATTTGCGATGTTTGTGATATTTTTGAAACTGCAGATAGGGTTTGGGCAAAATGTGACTAATCGCTGATCCCAGGAATTGGCATATATTCGGTATAAAAAGTCGTAAATTCAAACTGCGAATACGTGCAGAGAGCCAGAGTTTGGTTCCAAAATATGGCTCAAGAGTCGAATTTGGGATGTTTGAGATATTTTCAAAACTGCAGGGTGAATTTGGGCAAACTGTGACCCATTGCTGCTCTCAGTAATTGGCATATTTTCGGTATAAAATTTGTAATTTCAAACTGCGAAAACGTGCCGAGAGCCAGAATTTGGCTCCAAAATATGGCTCACGCGTCGAATTTGGGACGTTTGGGATATTTTCAAAACTGCAGAGAGGGCTCGGGCAAAATGTGATCCATCGCCGCTTTCAGTAACTGGCATATTTTCGGTATAAAAAGTCCTAATTTCATACTGCGAATACGTGCAGAGAGCCAGAAATTGGCTCCAAAATATTCCTCTAGGGTCGTATTTGGGATGTTTGGGATATTTCGAAAACTGCAGAGGGGTTTGGACAAAATGTGACCCATCGCCGCTTTCAGTAATTGGTATATTTTCGGTATAAAAAGTCGTAATTTCAAACTGCGAATAAGTGCAGAGACCCAGAATTTGGCTCCAAAATATGGTTCAAGGGTCAAATTTGGGATGTTTGGGATATTTTTAAAACTGCAGAGAGGGTTTGGGCAAAATGTAATCCACCGCCGCTCTCAGTAATTGGCATTTTCTCTGTATAAAAAGTCGTAATATCAAACTGCGAATACGTGCAGAGAGTCAGAATTTGGCTCCAAAATATGGTTCAAGCGTCGAATTTGGGATGTTTGTGATATTTTTAAAACTGCAGGGATGGTTTGGGCAAAATATGACCCATCGCTGATCCCAGTAATTGGCATATATTCGGTATAAAAAGACGTAATTTCAAACTGCGAATACGTGAAAAGAGCCAGAATTTGGCGCCAAAATATGGCTCAAGGGTCGAACTTGGGATGTTTGGGATATTTTCAAAACTGCAGGGTGGGTTTGGGCAAACTGTGACCCATCGCTGCTCTCAGTAATTGGCATATTTTCGGTATAAAATTCGTAATTTCAAACTTTGAATACATGCAGAGAGCCAGAATTTGGCTCCTAATATGGCCCAAGCGTCGAATTTGGGATGTTTGGGAAATTTTGAAAACATCAGGAAGGTTTTGGGCAAAATGTGAACCATCGCCGCTTTCAGTAATTGGCATTTTTTCTGTATAAAAAGTCGTAATTTCAAACTGCGAATACGTGCAGAGAGCCAGAATTTGGCTCCAAAATATGGTTTAAGGGTCGAATTTGGGATGTTTGTGATATTTTTAAAACTGCAGGGAGGACTTGGGCAAAATGTGACACATCGGCGCGTTCAGTAATTGGCATATTTTCGGTATAAAAAGTAGTAATATCAAACTGCGAATACGTGCAGAGAGCCAGATTTTTGCTCCAAAATATGGTTCAAGCGTCGAATTTGGGATGTTTGTGATATTTTTAAAACTGCAGGGAGGGTTTGGGCAAAATGTGACTCATCAGCGCGTTCAGTAATTGGCATATTTTCGGTCTAAAATTCGTAATTTCAAACTGCGAATAATGCAGAGAGCTAGAATTTGGCTCCTTAATATGGCCCAAGCGTCGAATTTGGGATGTTTGGGATATTTTGAAAACTTCAGGGAGGTTTTGGTCAAAACGTGATCCATCGCCGCTTTCAGTAATTGGCATTTTTTCTGTATAAAAAGTCGTAATTTCAAACTGCAAATACGTGCAGAGAGCCAGAATTTGGCTCCAAATTTTGGTTCAAGCGTCGAATTTGGAATGTTTGTGATATTTTTAAAATTGTAGGGAGGGTTTGGGAAAAAGGTAACACATCGCTGATCCCAGTAATTTTTCTAGAATTTCTAGCGGTTTTCCTCCGCTCTAGAATAGAGCGGAGGAAAAAAGGATGATAAACGTGAAAATATTGCTAAATTCCATTGTTATTAGTACAAATAAAATACAAGAAAACTTGCTTAAAAACGCAATATTATGCTAAATTCTTAGATTTTTAAGCTAAATCACATTTCGCGAGAAAACATGAGGTTGTATCAAAATATTAGTAAATTCGAATATTACTTCCTTAAATGTTTTCATGTTGTCACATGAAAACGTGAAAAAAGTCACAACATTACCAATTACGTGGATTTTTGCTTCAAATCATTAAGCAATGTTTCGTGTTATTTTGATCATATGATACGGCGTTTTCCAACTCAAATGATAAAAAATCAATGTCTTTTCATTAGAATTAACTAAAATGTTCCTGAATTTCCGTTTATATTACTGAGAGAAAAGGTACTCGTTAAACTGCACTAATCCGGCTGAAACGACGAAATATGCAATAACAACAGAAAATCTCTCCTAATCAATATCTGACTCACTATTTTAACGAGGTACAAATAGTTGATTGAAAATCAAGTATTTAATGGTAATTTGCAATTCATTACGTGTTTGCGTCATATTTATCGTAAATTTAATGAATTAAAGCAATAAACCGAAAATGCTTGAAAACTTGGAAAAACGGCCAAATATTGCCTAAATCGTGGATGATATCTCATAAAGGAAACAAGGATTAGAAACCCCAAAATATTGCTAAATTCGCTGATTTTATGTACAAGGCACAATGCAAGAAAACTTGCTTAAAAACGCAATCTTATGTGTAATTCTGAGATTTGTAGGCCAAATCACAAATAGAGAGACAACATGAAGTAGTATCAAAATATTAGTAAATTCGAATATTTTTACCTAAAATCACCCAACATGAAAAACGTGAAAAAAGTCACTATAATACCAAATTCGAGGATTTTTACTTCAAATAATAGAGTGAGGCTGCGAATTATTTTGAAAATTAAAAAGGCATATGAGAACGATGTTTCCAAACTCAAATGATAAAAATCAATGTGTTTTCTTTAGAATTAACTAAAGTGTTCCTGAATTTCCGTTTATATTTCTGAATTCGTAAACCGCTCTAATCTGGCTAAAACGTCGAAATATGCAATGGAAACAGAAATTCTCTCTTAATCAATATCTAACTCACTATTTTAACGAGATATAAAAAGTTGGTTGAAAATCAAGTATTTAAGGGTAATTTGCAATTAATTACGTGTTTGCATCATATTTATCTTTTTTTTTGCATTAATGACAATAAACCAAAAATGCTTAAAATCGTTGAAAAACGGCAAATCATTACCTAAATCGTTGATATTTGGTTGAAGTCTCATAAAGGAAAAAAGGATGATAACCGTGAAAATATTGCTAAATTAGATGATTATTAGTACAAATATAATGCCAGAAAACTTGCTTAAAAACGCAGTATTATGCTAAATTCTTAGAATTATAGGCTAAATCACATTTCGAGAGAAAATATGAGGTTGTATCAAAATATTAGTAAATTCGAATATTACTACCATAAATGACACATGTTTTCATATGAAAACGTGAAAAAAGTCACAACATTACCAATTACGTGGATTTTTGCTTGAAATCATTAAGCGAGGTTACGTGTTATTTTAATCATATGAAAAGGCGTCTTCCAATTCATATGATAAAAATCTATATCTTTTCATTAAAATTAACTAAAATGTTCCTGAATTTCAGTTTATATTACTGAAAGAAGAGGCACTCGTAAAACGGCTGAAACGTCGAAATATGCAATAAAAACAGAATATCTCTCTAAATCAATATCTGACTCACTATTTTAACGAGGTACAAATAGTTGATTGAAAATCAAGTATTTAAGGATAATTTGCAATTCATTACGTGTTTGCGTCATATTTATCGTAAATTTAATGAATTAAAGGCAATAAACCGAAAATGCTTGAAAACGTGGAAAAACGGCCAAATACTGCCTAAATCGTGGATGATATCTCATAAAGGAAACAAGGACGAAAAACCTCAAAATATTGCTAAATTCGCTGATTTTATGTACAAGGCACAATGCAAGAAAACTTGCTTAAAAACGCAATATTATGTGTAATTCTGAGATTTGTAGGCCAAATCACAAATAGAGAGACAACATAAAGTAGTATCAAAATATTAGTAATTTCAAACATTTTTGCCTAAAATCACCCTAAATGAAAAACGTGAAAAAAGTCACTATAATACCAAATTCAAGGATTTTTACTTCAAATCATAGAGCGAGGTTGCGTATTATTTTTTATAATTAAAAAGGGATATGAAAACGATGTTTTCAATTCAAATGATAAAAATCAATGTGTTCTCTTTAGAATTAACTAAAATGTTCCTCAATTTCTGTTTATATTGCTGAAAGAAGAGGTACTCATAGAACTGCTTTACTCCGGCTGAAACGTCGAAATATGCAATAAAAACAGAAAATCTCTCTTAATCAATATCTTACTCACTGTTTTAACGAGTTGATTGAAAATCTTGTATTTAAGGTAAATTTGCAATTATTTACGTGTTTGCATCATAACATGAGGGATGTGTTTGCATCATCTTGCTCAGTATTTTAACGAGAAACAAATAGTTGATTGAAAATTAAGTATTTAAGGTTATTTTCTAATCAGTTATGTGTTTGCATCATTTTTATCGTATATTTAATGAATTAATACCAATAAACTGAAAATTCACAAAAACGTGAAAAAACGGCAAAATATTGCCTAAATGCAAAATTTGCGAAATTCTCTTATATGAAGGCCAAATCACACATCGTGAGAAAACATGAAGTAGTATCGAAATATTCGTAAAACGAATATATTTACGTAATGTCACACAACATGAAAAACGTGAAAAAAAATCGCTATTTTACCAAATTTGAGGATTTTAACTTCAAATCATAAAGCGAGGTTTCGTATTATTTAGATTCTAGAAAAGACATATAAAGATGTTGTTTCCAATACAAATGATAAAAATCCATGTGTTTTTATTAAAATACTCTAAAATGTTCCTGATTTTCCGTTTATATTACCGATGGAAGATGTACACGTAAAACCGCTCTAATCCGGCTGAAACGTCGATATATGCAATAAAATCATAACTTCTCGCTTTTTCAATATCTTACTCAGTATTTTAACGAGAAACAAATAGTTGATTGAAAATGAAATATTTAATGTTAATTTCTAATCCATTATGTGTTTGCATAATTTTTATCGTATATATATTGAATTAATAACAATAAACTGAAAATTCACAAAAACGAGGAAAAACGGCAAAATATTGCCTAATTCGATGATATTTTGTTTAAATCACATAAAGGAAAAGGGGGATAAAACGTCAAAATATTTCTAAATTCAATGATTTTTAGTACAAAACAAAAAGCAAGAAAACTTGCTTAAAAATGCAATATTATGCGAAATTCTCAGACTTAAGGCCAAATCACACATCGTGAGAAAACAAGAAGTAGTATCGAATTATTGGTAAAAAGAATATATTTACGTACAATCACACTACATGAAAAACGTGAAAAAATAGCTATATTACCAAATTTGAGGATTTTAACTTCAAATCATAAAGCGAGGTTTCGTATTATTTAGATCCTAGAAAAGATATATAAAGATGTTGTTTCCAATACAAATGATAAAAATCAATGTGTTTTCATTACATCACTTGAGGTAATCACATTATATCACTTGAGGTAATTACCTCACTTTCATCCCTCACTTGAGCCTCTGCATCACCCTCTTGAACTCCTGCATCCCTCTCATGAGCCTCTGCATCCCTAACTTGAGCCTTTGCATCACTCTCTTAAGACTCCTTAAGCTTACGAGAGTGATGCAGAGGCTCAAGAGAGGGAGGCAGAGGCTTAACAGAGTGATGCAAAGGCTCAAGGGAGGGATGCAGAGGCTCATGAGAGGGATGCAGGAGTTCAAGAGAGGGATGCAGAGGCTCAAGAAAGAGATGCAGAGGCTTAAGAAAGTAATGAAGAGGCTCAAAATAGGGATGCAGAGGCTTAAGAGGGTGATGCAGAGGCTCAAGAGGGTGAGGCAGAGGCTCAAGAGAGGGATGTAGAGGCTCAAGCGAGTGATGCAGAAGCTCAATAGAGTGATGCAGAGGCTTAAGAGAGTGATGCAGAGGCTTAATAGAGGGGATACAGAGGCTCAAGAGAGTGATGCAGAGGATGAAGAGAGTGATGCAGAGGCTTAAGAGAGGGATGCAGAGGTTCAAGAGAGGGATACGTGCAGGGAGGGTTTGGGCAAAATGTGATCCATCGCCGCTTTCAGTAATTGGCATTTTTTCTGTATAAAAAGTCGTAATTTCAAACTGCGAATAAGTGCAGAGAGCCAGAATTTGGCTCCAAAATATGGTTCAAGAGTCGAATTTGGGATGTTTGTGATATTTTTAAAACTGCAGGGAGGGTTTGGGCAAAATGTGACACATCGCTGATCCCAGTAATTGGCATATATTCGGTATAAAAAGTCGTAATTTCAAACTGCGAATACGTGCAGAGAGCGAGAATTTGGCTCCAAAATATTGCTCAAGGGTCAAATTTGGACTGTTTGGGATATTTTGAAAACTGCAGAGAGGGTTTGGGCAAAATGTGACTCATCAGCTCGTTCAGTAATTGGCATATTTTGGTATAAAAAGTCGTAATTTCAAACTGCGAATACGTGCAGAGAGCCAGAATTTGGCTCCAAAATATGGCTCAAGGGTCGAGTTTGGGATGTTAGGGATATTTTGAAAATTGCAGGGGGGGGGGGTTTGGGCAAAATGTGACTCATCGCCGCTTTCAGTATTTGGCATATTGTCGGTATAAAAAGTCGTAATTTAAAACTGCGAATACGTGCAAAGAGCCAGAAATTGGCTACAAAATATTGTTCAAGCGTCGAATTTGGGATGTTTGTGATATTTTTTAAAACTGCAGGGAGGGTTTGGGCAAAATGTGACCCATCGCTGATCCAAGTAATTGGCATATATTCGGTATAAAAAGTCGTAATTTCAAACTGCGAATACGTGCAGAGAGCCAGAGTTTGGTTCCAAAATATGGCTCATGAGTCGAATTTGGGATGTTTGAGATATTTTCAAAACTACAGGGTGAATTTGGGCAAACTGTGACCCATCGCCGCTCTCAGTAATTGGCATATTTTCGGTATAAAATTCGTAATTTCAAACTGCGAAAACGGCCCGAGAGACCGAATTTGGCTCCAAAATATGGCTCAAGAGTCGAATTTGGAACTTTTGGGATATTTTGAAAAATTCAGAGAGGGCTTGGGCAAAATGTGATCCGTCGCTGCTTTCAGTAACTGGCATATTTTCGGTATAAAAAGTCGTAATTTCATACTGCGAATACGTGCAGTGAGCCAGAAATTGGCTCCAAAAATTCCTCAAGGGTCGTATTTGGGATGTTTGGGATATTTCGAAAACTGCAGAGGGGTTTGGGCAAAATGTGACTCATCGCTGATCCCAGTAATTGGCATATATTCGGTATAAAAATTCGTAATTTCAAACTGCGAATACGTGCAGAGAGCCAGAGTTTGGCTCCAAAATATGGCTCAATAGTCGAATTTGGGATGTTTGGGATATTTTGAAAACTGCAGGGAGGATTCGGGCAAAATGTGACTCATCGGCGCGTTCAATAATTGGCATATTTTCGGTATAAAAAGTCGTAATTTCAAACTGCGAATACGTGCAGAGAGCCAAAATTTGGCGCCAAAATATGGCTCAAGCATCGAATTTGGGATGTTTGGGATAATTTCAAAACTGCAATGTGGGTTTGGGCAAACTGTGACCCATCGCCGCTCTCAGTAATTGGCATATTTTCGGTATAAAATTCGTAATTTCAAACTGCAAATACGTGCAGAAAGACAGAATTTGGCGCCAAAATATGGATCAAGAGTCGAATTTGGGACGTTTGGGAAATTTTGGAAAACTGCAGGGAGGGCTTGGGCAAAATGTGATCCATCGCTGCTTTCAGTAACTGGCATAATTTCAGTATAAAAATTCGTAATTTCAAACTGCGAATACGTGCAGAGAGCCAGAATTTGGCTTCAAAATATGGTTCAAGTGTCGAATTTGGGATGTTTTGTATATTTTGAAAACTGCAGGGAGGATTTGGGCAATATGTGACTCATCGGCGAGCTCAGTAATTCGCATATTTTCGGTATAAAAATTCATAATTTCAAAAAGCGAATATGTGCAGAGAGCCAGAACTTGGCTCCAAAATATGGCTCAAGCGTCGAATTTGGGATGTTTACGATATTTGCAAAACTGCAGGGTGGGTTTGGGCAAAAAGTGACCCATCGCTGGTCTCAGTAATGGGCATATTTTCGGTATAAAATTCGTAATTTCAAACTGCGAATACATGCAGAGAGCCAGAATTTGGCTCCTTAATATGGCCCAAGCGTCGAATTTGGGATGTTTGAGATATTTCGAAAACTGCAGAGGGGTTTGGGCAAAATGTGACCCATCGCCGCTTTCAGTAATTGGTATTTTTCTGTATAAAAAGTCGTAATATCAAACTGCGAATACGTGCACAGAGCCAGAATTTGGCTTCAAAATATGGTTCAAGCGTCGAATTTGGGATGTTTGGGATATTTTGAAAACTGCAGGGAGGGTTTGGGCAAAATGTGATCCATCGCCGCTTTCAGTAATTGGCATTTTTTCTGTATAAAAAGTCGTAATTTCAAACTGCGAATAAGTGCAGAGAGCCAGAATTTGGCTCCAAAATATGGTTCAAGAGTCGAATTTGGGATGTTTGTGATATTTTTAAAACTGCAGGGAGGGTTTGGGCAAAATGAGACACATCGCTGATCCCAGTAATTGGCATGTATTCGGTATAAAAAGTCGTAATTTCAAACTGCGAATACGTGCAGAGAGCGAGAATTTGGCTCCAAAATATTGCTCAAGGGTCAAATTTGGGATGTTTGGGATATTTTGAAAACTGCAGAGAGGGGTTTGGGCAAAATGTGACTCATCAGCGCGTTCAGTAATTGGCATATTTTGGTATAAAAAGTCGTAATTTCAAACTGCGAATACGTGCAGAGAGCCAGAATTTGGTTCCAAAATATGGCTCAAGGGTCGAGTTTGGGATGTTGGGGATATTTTGAAAACTGCAGGGGGGGGGGGGGGGGTTTGCGCAAAATGTGACTCATCGCCGCTTTCAGTATTTGGCATATTGTCGGTATAAAAAGTCGTAATTTAAAACTGCGAATACGTGCAAAGAGCCAGAAATTGGCTACAAAATATGGTTCAAGCGTCGAATTTGGGATGTTTGTGATATTTTTTAAAACTGCAGGGAGGGTTTGGGCAAAATGTGACCCATCGCTGATCCCAGTAATTGGCATATATTCGGTATAAAAAGTCGTAATTTCAAACTGCGAATACGTGCAGAGAGCCAGAGTTTGGTTCCAAAATATGGCTCAAGAGTCGAATTTGGGACGTTTGAGATATTTTCAAAACTACAGGGTGAATTTGGGCAAACTGTGACCCATCGCCGCTCTCAGTAATTGGCATATTTTCGGTATAAAATTCGTAATTTCAAACTGCGAAAACGGGTCGAGAGACCGAATTTGGCTCCAAAATATGGCTCAAGAGTCGAATTTGGAACTTTTGGGATATTTTGAAAAATTCAGAGAGGGCTTGGGCAAAATGTGATCCATCGCTGCTTTCAGTAACTGGCATATTTTCGGTATAAAAAGTCTTAATTTCATACTGCGAATACGTGCAGTGAGCCAGAAACTGGCTCCAAAAAATTCCTCAAGGGTCGTATTTGGGATGTTTGGGATATTTCGAAAACTGCAGAGGGGTTTGGGCAAAATGAGACCCGTCGCCGCTCTCAGTAATTGGCATATTTTCGGTATAAAATTCGTAATTTCAAACTGCAGATACGTGCAGAGAGCCAGAATTTGGCTCCAAAACATGGTTCAAGCGTTGAATTTGGGATGTTTGTGATATTTTGAAAACTGCAGGGAGGATTTGGGCAAAATGTGACCCATCGCTGATCCCAGTAATTGGCATATATTCGGTATAAAAAGTCGTAATTTCAAACTGCGAATACGTGCAGAGAGCCAGAATTTGGCTCCAAAATATTGCTCAATAGTCGAATTTGGGATGTTTGGGATATTTTGAAAACTGCAGGGAGGGTTTGGGCAAAATGTGACTCATCGGCGCGTTCAGTAATTGGCATATTTTGGTATAAAAAGTCGTAATTTCAAACTGCGAATACGTGCATAGAGCCAGAATTTGGCTCCAAAATATTGCTCAAGGATCGAATTTGGGATGTTTGTGGTATTTTCAAAACTGCAAGGTGAATTTGGGCAAACTGTGACCCATCGCCGCTCTCAGTAATTGGCATATTTTCGGTTTAAAATTCGTATTTTCAAACTGCGAATACGTGCAAAGAGCCAGAGTTTGGCTACAAAATATGGTTCAACCGTCGAATTTGGGATGTTTGTGATATTTTGAAAACTGCAGAGAGGGCTTGGGCAAAATGTGATCTATCGCCGCATTCAGTAACTGGCATATTTTCGGTATAAAAAGTCGGAATTTCATACTGCGAATACGTGCAGAGAGCCAGAAATTGGCTCCAAAAAATTCCTCAAGGGTTGTATTTGGGATGTTTGGGATATTTCGAAAACTGCAGAGGGGTTTGGGCAAAATGTGACCTATCGCTGATCCCAGTAATTGGCATATATTCGGTATTAAAATTCGTAATTTCAAATTGCGAATACGTGCAGAGAGCCAAAGTTTTGCTCCAAAATATGGCTCAATAGTCGAATTTGGGATGTTATGGATATTTTGAAAACTGCAAGGAGGATTTGGGCAGAATGTGACTCATCGGCGCGTTCAGTAATTGGCATATTTTCGGTATAAAAAGTCGTAATTTCAAACTGCGAATACGTGCAGAGAGCCAGAATTTGGCGCCAAAATATGGCTCAAGCGTCGAATTTGGGATGTTTAGGATAATTTCAAAACTGCAAGGTGGGTTTGGGCAAACTGTGACCCATCGCCGCTCACAGTAATTGGCATATTTTCGGTATAAAATTCGTAATTTCAAACTGCGAATACATGCAGAGAGCCAGAATTTGGTTCCTTAATATGACCCAAGCGTCGAACTTGGGTTGTTTGGGATATTTTAAAAACTGCAGGGAGGGATTGGGCAAAATGTGATCCATCGCCGCTCTCAGTAATTGGCATTTTTTCTGTATAAAAAGTCGTAATTTTAAACTGCGAATACGTGCAAAGAGCCAGAATTTGGCTCCAAAATATGGTTCAAGAGTCGAAATTGGGATGATTGTGATATTTTTAAAACTGCAGGGAGGGTTTAGGCAAAATGTGACCCATCGCTGATCCCAGTAATTGGCATATATTCGGTAAAAAATTCATAATTTCAAACTGCGAATACGTGCTGACAGCTGAAATTTTGTTCCAAAATATTGCTCAAGCGTCAAATTTGGGATGTTTTGGATGTTTTGAAAACTGCAGGGAGGGTTTGGGCAAAATGTGACTCATCGGCGCGTTCAGTAATTGGCATATTTTGGTATAAAAATTCGTAATTTCAAACTGCGAATACGTGCAGAGAGACAGAATTTGGCGCCAAAATATGGCTCAAGAGTTGAATTTGGGACGTTTGGGAAATTTGGAAAACTGCAGGGAGGGCTTGGGCAAAATGTGATCCATCGCTGCTTTCAGTAACTGGCATAATTTCAGTATAAAAAGTCATATTTTCAAACTGCGAATACGTGCAGAGAGCCAGAATTTGGCTTCAAAATATGTTTCAAGTGTCGAATTTGGGATGTTTGGTATATTTTTAAAACTGCAGGGAGGATTTGGGCAGAATGTGACTCATCGGCGCGCTCAGTAATTGGCATATTTTCGGTATAAAATATCGTAATTTCAAAATGCGAATACGTGATACTACATGAAATAGTATCGAAATATTGGTAAAAATGAATATATTTACGTAATATCAAACTGCATGATTAACGTGAAAAAGTCACTGTTTTACCATATATGAGGATTTTAACTTCAAATCATAGAGCGAGGTTTCGTATTATTTTGATCCAAAAAAAGACATTTGACAATGTTGTTTCCAATACAAACGATAAAAATCACTGTGTTTTCAATAGAATTAACTAAAATGTTCCTGATTTTCCGTTAGTATTACCGATGGAAGATGCACACGAAAACATCTCTATTCCGGCTGAAACGTCGATATATGCAATAGAAACAGAACTTCTCCCCTTTTCAATATCCTACTCAGTATTTTAACGAGAAACAAATGGTTGATTGAAAATAAAGTATTTAAGATTAATTTCTAATCAATTATGTGTTTGCATCATTTATATCATATATATAATGAATAAATACCCATAAACTGAAAATTCACAAAAACGTGGAAAAACGGCAAAATATTGCCCAATTCGATGATATTTTGTTTAAATCACATAAAGGAAAAGGGGATGATAAACGTCAAAATATTGCTAAATTCGATGATTTTTCGTACGAAACAAAATGCAAGAAAACTTGCTTAAAATGCAATCATATGCGAAATTCTGAGATTTGAAGGCCAAATCACATATCGTGATACTACATGAAATAGTATCGAAATATTGGTAAAAATGAATATATTTACGTAATATCAAACTACATGATTAACGTGAAAAAGTCACTATTTTACCATATTTGAGGATTTTAACTTCAAATCATAGAGCGAGGTTTCGTATTATTTAGATCCAAGAAAAGATATATGACAATGTTCTTTCCAATACAAATGATAAAAAACAATGTGTTTTCATTAGAATTAACTAAAATGGTCTTGATTTTCCGTTTATATTACCGATGGAAGATGTACACGAAAACATCTCTATTCCAGCTGAAACGTCGATATATGCAATATAAATAGAACTTCTCCCCTTTTAAATATCTTACTCAGTATTTTAACGAGAAACAAATAGTTGATTGAAAATGAAGTATTTAAGGTTATTTTCTAATCAATTATGTGTTTGCATCATTTATATCGTATATATAATGAATAAATACCCATAAACTGAAAATTCACAAAAACGTGGAAAAACTGCAAAATATTGCCCAATTCGATGATATTTTGTTTATATCACATAAAGGAAAAGGGGATGATAAACGTCAAAATATTGCTAAATTCGATGTTTTTTCGTACGAAACAAAATGCAAGAAAACTTGCTTAAAATGCAATATAATGCAAAATTCTGAGATTTGAAGGCCAAATCACATATCGTGATACTACATGAAATAGTATCGAAATATTGGTAAAAATGAATATATTTACGTAATATCAAGCTACAGGAAAAACGTGAAAAAAGTCACTATTTAACCATATTTGAGGACTTTAACTTCAAATCATAGGGCGAGGTTTCGTATTATTTAGATCCAAGAAAAGACATTTGACAATGTTGTTTCCAATACAAACGATAAAAATCAATGTGTTTTCAATAAAATTAACTAAAATGTTCCTGATTTTCAGTTTATATTTCCGATGGAAGATGTACACGAACACATCTCTAATCTAGCTGAAACGTCGATATATGCAATAAAAATAGAACTTCTCCCCTTTTCAATATCTTACTCAGTATTTTAACGAGAAACAAATTGTTGATTGAAAATGAAGTATTTAAGGTTATTATCTAATCAATTATGTGTTTGCATCATTTTTATCGTATATATAATGAATAAATACCCATAAACTGAAAATTCACAAAAACATGGAAATACGGCAAAATATTGCCTAATTCGATGATATTTTGTTTAAATCACATAAAGGAAATGGGGATGATAAACGTCAAAATACTGCTAAATTCGATGATTTTTCGTACGAAACAAAATGCAAGAAAACTTGTTTTAAATGCAATATTATGCGAAATTCTGAGATCTGAAGGCCAAATCACATATCGTGATACTACATGAAATAGTATCGAAATATTGGTAAAAATGAATATATTTACGTAATATGAAACTACATGATTTACGTGAAAAAGTCACTATTTTACCATATACGAGGATTTTAACTTAAAATCATAGAGCGAGGTTTCGTATTATTTAGATCCAAGAAAAGACATGACAATGTTGTTTCCAATACAAATGATAAAAAACAATGTGTTTTCATTAGAACTAACTAAAATGTTCTTGATTTTCCGTTTATATTACCGATGGAAGATGTACACGTAAAATCGCTCTAATCCTGCGGAAACGTCGATATATGCAATAAAAACCGAACTTCTCCCCTTTTCAATATCCTACTCAGTACTTTAACGAGAAACAAATGGTTGAATGAAAATGAAGTATTTGAGGTTAATTTCTAATCAATTATGTGTTTGCATCATTTTTATCGTGTATATAATGAATTAATAACAATAAACTGAAAATTCACAAAAACGTGGAAAAACGGGAAAATGTTGCCTAATTCGATGATATTTTGTTTAAATCACATAAAGGAAAAGGGGATGATAAACGTCAAAATATTGCTAAATTCGATGATTTTTCGTACGAAACATAATGCAAGAAAACTTGCTTAAAATGCAATATTATTCGAAATTCTTAGATTTGAAGGCCAAATCACATATCGTGATACTACATGAAATAGTATCGAAATATTGGTAAAAATGAATATATTTACGTAATATCAAACTACATGATTAACGTAAAAAAGTCACTATTTTACCATATATGAGGATTTTAACTTCAAATCATAGAGCGAGGTTTCGTATTGTTTAGATCCAAGAAAAGACATTTGACAATGTTTTATCCAATACAAACGATAAAAATCAATGTGTTTTCAATAGAATTAACTAAAATGTTCCTGATTTTCCGTTTATTTTACCGATGGAAGACGTACACGAAAACATCTCTATTCCGGGTGAAACGTCGATATATGCAATAAAAACAGAACTGCTCCCCTTTTAAATATCCTACTGAGTATTTTAACGAGAAACAAATGGTTGATTGAAAATGAAGTATTTAAGATTAATTTCTAATCAATTATGTGTTTGCATCATTTTTATCGTATATATAATGAATTAATAACAATAAACTGAAAATTCACAAAAACGTGGAAAACGGCAAAATATTGCCTAATTCGATGATATTATGTTCAAATCACATAAAGGAAAAGGGCATGATAAACGTCAAAATATTCCTAAATTTGATGATTTTTCGTACGAAACAAAATGCAAGAAAACTTGCTTAAAATGCAATATTATGCGAAATTCTGAGATTTTAAGGCCAAATCACATATCGTGATACTACATGAAATAGTATCGAAATATTGGTAAAAATGAATATATTTACGTATTATCAAACTACATGAAAAACGTGAAAAAGTCACTATTTTACATATTTGAGGATTTTAACTTCATATCATAGAGCGAGGTTTCGTATTATTTAGATCCAAGAAAAGACATATGACAATGTTGTTTCCAATACAAATGGCTTGGGCAAAATGTGATCCGCCGCTGCTTTCAGTAACTGGCATATTTTCGGTATAAAAAGTCGTAATTTCATACTGCGAATACGTGCAGTGAGCCAGAAATTGGCTCCAAAAAATTCCTCAAGGGTCGTATTTGGGATGTTTGGGATATTTCGAAAACTGCAGAGGGGTTTGGGAAAAATGTGACCCATCGCTGATCCCAGTAATTGGCATATATTCGGTATAAAAATTCGTAATTTCAAACTGCGAATACGTGCAGAGAGCCAGAGTTTGCCTCCAAAATATGGCTCAAAAGTCGAATTTGGAATGTTTGGGATATTTTGAAAACTGCAGGGAGGATTTGGGCAAAATGTGACTTTTCGGCGCGTTCAGTAATTGGCATTTTTTCTGTATAAAAAGTCATATTTTCATACTGCGAATACGTGCAGAGAGCCAGAATTTGGCTCCAAAATATGGTTCAAGAGTCAAATTTGGGATGTTTGTGATTTTTTAAAACTGCAGGGAGGGTTTGGGCAAAATGTGACACATCGCTGATCCCAGTAATTGGCATATATTCGGTATAAAAATTCGTAATTTCAAACTGCGAATACGTGCACAGAGCCAGAATTTGGCTCCAAAATATTGCTCAATAGTCGAATTTGGGATGTTTGGGATATTTTTAAAACTGCAGGGAGGGTTTGGGCAAAATGTGACTCATCGCCGCTCTCAGTAATTGGCATTTTTTCTGTATAAAAAGTCGTAATTTTAAACTGCGAATACGTGCAAAGAGCCAGAATTTGGCTACAAAATATGGTTCAAGAGTCGAAATTGGGATGATTGTGATATTTTTAAAACTGCAGGGAGGGTTTAGGCAAAATGTGACCCATCGCTGATCCCAGTAATTGGCATATATTCGGTAAAAAATTCATAATTTCAAACTGCGAATACGTGCTGACAGCTGAAATTTTGTTCCAAAATATTGCTCAAGCGTCAAATTTGGGATGTTTTGGATGTTTTGAAAACTGCAGGGAGGGTTTGGGCAAAATGTGACTCATCGGCGCGTTCAGTAATTGGCATATTTTGGTATAAAAATTCGTAATTTCAAACTGCGAATACGTGCAGAGAGACAGAATTTGGCGCCAAAATATGGCTCAAGAGTTGAATTTGGGACGTTTGGGAAATTTGGAAAACTGCAGGGAGGGCTTGGGCAAAATGTGATCCATCGCTGCTTTCAGTAACTGGCATAATTTCAGTATAAAAAGTCATATTTTCAAACTGCGAATACGTGCAGAGAGCCAGAATTTGGCTTCAAAATATGTTTCAAGTGTCGAATTTGGGATGTTTGGTATATTTTTAAAACTGCAGGGAGGATTTGGGCAGAATGTGACTCATCGGCGCGCTCAGTAATTGGCATATTTTCGGTATAAAATATCGTAATTTCAAAATGCGAATACGTGATACTACATGAAATAGTATCGAAATATTGGTAAAAATGAATATATTTACGTAATATCAAACTGCATGATTAACGTGAAAAAGTCACTGTTTTACCATATATGAGGATTTTAACTTCAAATCATAGAGCGAGGTTTCGTATTATTTTGATCCAAAAAAAGACATTTGACAATGTTGTTTCCAATACAAACGATAAAAATCACTGTGTTTTCAATAGAATTAACTAAAATGTTCCTGATTTTCCGTTAGTATTACCGATGGAAGATGTACACGAAAACATCTCTATTCCGGCTGAAACGTCGATATATGCAATAGAAACAGAACTTCTCCCCTTTTCAATATCCTACTCAGTATTTTAACGAGAAACAAATGGTTGATTGAAAATAAAGTATTTAAGATTAATTTCTAATCAATTATGTGTTTGCATCATTTATATCATATATATAATGAATAAATACCCATAAACTGAAAATTCACAAAAACGTGGAAAAACGGCAAAATATTGCCCAATTCGATGATATTTTGTTTAAATCACATAAAGGAAAAGGGGATGATAAACGTCAAAATATTGCTAAATTCGATGATTTTTCGTACGAAACAAAATGCAAGAAAACTTGCTTAAAATGCAATCATATGCGAAATTCTGAGATTTGAAGGCCAAATCACATATCGTGATACTACATGAAATAGTATCGAAATATTGGTAAAAATGAATATATTTACGTAATATCAAACTACATGATTAACGTGAAAAAGTCACTATTTTACCATATTTGAGGATTTTAACTTCAAATCATAGAGCGAGGTTTCGTATTATTTAGATCCAAGAAAAGATATATGACAATGTTCTTTCCAATACAAATGATAAAAAACAATGTGTTTTCATTAGAATTAACTAAAATGGTCTTGATTTTCCGTTTATATTACCGATGGAAGATGTACACGAAAACATCTCTATTCCAGCTGAAACGTCGATATATGCAATATAAATAGAACTTCTCCCCTTTTAAATATCTTACTCAGTATTTTAACGAGAAACAAATAGTTGATTGAAAATGAAGTATTTAAGGTTATTTTCTAATCAATTATGTGTTTGCATCATTTATATCGTATATATAATGAATAAATACCCATAAACTGAAAATTCACAAAAACGTGGAAAAACTGCAAAATATTGCCCAATTCGATGATATTTTGTTTATATCACATAAAGGAAAAGGGGATGATAAACGTCAAAATATTGCTAAATTCGATGTTTTTTCGTACGAAACAAAATGCAAGAAAACTTGCTTAAAATGCAATATAATGCAAAATTCTGAGATTTGAAGGCCAAATCACATATCGTGATACTACATGAAATAGTATCGAAATATTGGTAAAAATGAATATATTTACGTAATATCAAGCTACAGGAAAAACGTGAAAAAAGTCACTATTTAACCATATTTGAGGACTTTAACTTCAAATCATAGGGCGAGGTTTCGTATTATTTAGATCCAAGAAAAGACATTTGACAATGTTGTTTCCAATACAAACGATAAAAATCAATGTGTTTTCAATAAAATTAACTAAAATGTTCCTGATTTTCAGTTTATATTTCCGATGGAAGATGTACACGAACACATCTCTAATCTAGCTGAAACGTCGATATATGCAATAAAAATAGAACTTCTCCCCTTTTCAATATCTTACTCAGTATTTTAACGAGAAACAAATTGTTGATTGAAAATGAAGTATTTAAGGTTATTATCTAATCAATTATGTGTTTGCATCATTTTTATCGTATATATAATGAATAAATACCCATAAACTGAAAATTCACAAAAACATGGAAATACGGCAAAATATTGCCTAATTCGATGATATTTTGTTTAAATCACATAAAGGAAATGGGGATGATAAACGTCAAAATACTGCTAAATTCGATGATTTTTCGTACGAAACAAAATGCAAGAAAACTTGTTTTAAATGCAATATTATGCGAAATTCTGAGATCTGAAGGCCAAATCACATATCGTGATACTACATGAAATAGTATCGAAATATTGGTAAAAATGAATATATTTACGTAATATGAAACTACATGATTTACGTGAAAAAGTCACTATTTTACCATATACGAGGATTTTAACTTAAAATCATAGAGCGAGGTTTCGTATTATTTAGATCCAAGAAAAGACATGACAATGTTGTTTCCAATACAAATGATAAAAAACAATGTGTTTTCATTAGAACTAACTAAAATGTTCTTGATTTTCCGTTTATATTACCGATGGAAGATGTACACGTAAAATCGCTCTAATCCTGCGGAAACGTCGATATATGCAATAAAAACCGAACTTCTCCCCTTTTCAATATCCTACTCAGTACTTTAACGAGAAACAAATGGTTGAATGAAAATGAAGTATTTGAGGTTAATTTCTAATCAATTATGTGTTTGCATCATTTTTATCGTGTATATAATGAATTAATAACAATAAACTGAAAATTCACAAAAACGTGGAAAAACGGGAAAATGTTGCCTAATTCGATGATATTTTGTTTAAATCACATAAAGGAAAAGGGGATGATAAACGTCAAAATATTGCTAAATTCGATGATTTTTCGTACGAAACATAATGCAAGAAAACTTGCTTAAAATGCAATATTATTCGAAATTCTTAGATTTGAAGGCCAAATCACATATCGTGATACTACATGAAATAGTATCGAAATATTGGTAAAAATGAATATATTTACGTAATATCAAACTACATGATTAACGTAAAAAAGTCACTATTTTACCATATATGAGGATTTTAACTTCAAATCATAGAGCGAGGTTTCGTATTGTTTAGATCCAAGAAAAGACATTTGACAATGTTTTATCCAATACAAACGATAAAAATCAATGTGTTTTCAATAGAATTAACTAAAATGTTCCTGATTTTCCGTTTATTTTACCGATGGAAGACGTACACGAAAACATCTCTATTCCGGGTGAAACGTCGATATATGCAATAAAAACAGAACTGCTCCCCTTTTAAATATCCTACTGAGTATTTTAACGAGAAACAAATGGTTGATTGAAAATGAAGTATTTAAGATTAATTTCTAATCAATTATGTGTTTGCATCATTTTTATCGTATATATAATGAATTAATAACAATAAACTGAAAATTCACAAAAACGTGGAAAACGGCAAAATATTGCCTAATTCGATGATATTATGTTCAAATCACATAAAGGAAAAGGGCATGATAAACGTCAAAATATTCCTAAATTTGATGATTTTTCGTACGAAACAAAATGCAAGAAAACTTGCTTAAAATGCAATATTATGCGAAATTCTGAGATTTTAAGGCCAAATCACATATCGTGATACTACATGAAATAGTATCGAAATATTGGTAAAAATGAATATATTTACGTATTATCAAACTACATGAAAAACGTGAAAAAGTCACTATTTTACATATTTGAGGATTTTAACTTCATATCATAGAGCGAGGTTTCGTATTATTTAGATCCAAGAAAAGACATATGACAATGTTGTTTCCAATACAAATGGCTTGGGCAAAATGTGATCCGCCGCTGCTTTCAGTAACTGGCATATTTTCGGTATAAAAAGTCGTAATTTCATACTGCGAATACGTGCAGTGAGCCAGAAATTGGCTCCAAAAAATTCCTCAAGGGTCGTATTTGGGATGTTTGGGATATTTCGAAAACTGCAGAGGGGTTTGGGAAAAATGTGACCCATCGCTGATCCCAGTAATTGGCATATATTCGGTATAAAAATTCGTAATTTCAAACTGCGAATACGTGCAGAGAGCCAGAGTTTGCCTCCAAAATATGGCTCAAAAGTCGAATTTGGAATGTTTGGGATATTTTGAAAACTGCAGGGAGGATTTGGGCAAAATGTGACTTTTCGGCGCGTTCAGTAATTGGCATTTTTTCTGTATAAAAAGTCATATTTTCATACTGCGAATACGTGCAGAGAGCCAGAATTTGGCTCCAAAATATGGTTCAAGAGTCAAATTTGGGATGTTTGTGATTTTTTAAAACTGCAGGGAGGGTTTGGGCAAAATGTGACACATCGCTGATCCCAGTAATTGGCATATATTCGGTATAAAAATTCGTAATTTCAAACTGCGAATACGTGCACAGAGCCAGAATTTGGCTCCAAAATATTGCTCAATAGTCGAATTTGGGATGTTTGGGATATTTTTAAAACTGCAGGGAGGGTTTGGGCAAAATGTGACTCATCGCCGCTCTCAGTAATTGGCATTTTTTCTGTATAAAAAGTCGTAATTTCAAACTGCGAATACGTGCAAAGAGCCAGAATTTGGCTACAAAATATGGTTCAAGCGTCGAATTTGGGATGTTTTTTGTATTTTTATAACTGCAGGGAGGGTTTGGGCAAAATGTGACCCATCGCTGATCCCAGTAATTGGCATATATTCGGTATTAAACGTCGCAATTTCAAACTGCGAATACGTGCAGAGAGCCAGAGTTTGGTTCCAAAATATAGCTCAGAAGTCGAATTTGGGATGTTTGAGATATTTTCAAAACTGCAGGGAGGGTTTGGGCAAACTGTGACATATCGCTGCTCTCAGTAATGTAAATTACGACTTTTTATACCAAAATATGCCAATTACTTAACGCGCCGATGAGTCACATTTTGCCCAAACCCTCCCTGCAGTTATAAAAATACAAAAAACATCCCAAATTCGACGCTTGAACCATATTTTGTAGCCAAATTCTGGCTCTTTGCACGTATTCGCAGTTTGAAATTACGACTTTTTATACTGAATATATGCCAATTACTGGGATCAGCGATGGGTCACATTTTGCAAAAATCCTCCCTGCAGTTTTAAAAATATCACAAACATCCCAAATTCGACGCTTGAATCATATTTTGGAGCCAAATTCTGGCTTTCTGCACGTATTCGCAGTTTGAAATTACGACTTTTTATACAGAAAAAATACCAATTACTGAAAGCGGCGATGGGTCACATTTTGCCCAAACCCCTCTGCAGCTTTCGAAATATATCAAACATCCCAAATTCGACGCTTGGGCCATATTAAGGAGCCAAATTCTGGCTCTCTGCATGTATTCGCAGTTTGAAATTACGAATTTTATACCGAAAATATGCCAATTACTGAGAGCAGCAATGGGTCACAGTTTGCCCAAACCCACCTTGCAGTTTTGAAAATATCCCAAACATCCCAAATTCGACGCTTGAGCCATATTTTGGCGCCAAATTCTGGCTCTCTGCACGTATTCGCAGTTTGAAATTACGACTTTTTATACCGAAAATATTCCAATTACTGAACGCGCCGATGAGTCATATTTTGCACAAATCCTCCCTGCAGTTTTCAAAATATCCCAAACATACCAAATTCGACTATTGAGCCATATTTTGTAGCCAAACTGTGGCTCTTTGCACGTATTCGCAGTTTGAAATTACGAATTCGTATACCGAATATATGCCAATTACTGGGATCAGCGATGGGTCACATTTTGCCAAAACCCTCCCTGCAGTTTTAAAATATCACAAACATCCCAAATTCGACGCTTGAACCATATTTTGGAGCCAAATTCTGGCTCTCTGCACGTATTCGCAGTTTGATATTACGACTTTTTATACAGAAAAAATGCCAATTACTGAGAGCGGCGATGGATCACATTTTGCCCAAACCCTCTCTGCAGTTTTCAAAATATCCCAAACATCCCAAATTCGACCCTTGAACCATATTTTGGAGCCAAATTCTGTCTCTCTGCGCGTATTCTCAGTTTGAAATTACGACGTTTTATACCGAAAATATACCAAATACTGAAAGCGGCGATGGGTCACATTTTGCCCAAACCCCTCTGCAGTTTTTGAAATATCCCGAACATCCCAAATACGACCCTTGAGGAATATTTTGGAGCCAATTTCTGACTCTCTGCACGTATTCGCAGTATGAAATTCCGACTTTTTATACCGAAAATATGCCAGTTACTGAAAGCGGCGATGGATCACATTTTGCCCAAGCCCTTTCTGCAGTTTTAAAAATATCCCAAACGTCCCAAATTCGACGCTTGAGCCATATTTTGGAGCCAAATTCTAGGTCTCGGCACGTATTCGCAGTTTGAAATTACGAATTTTATACCGAAAATATGCCAATTACTGAATACGGCGATGGGTCACAGTTTGCCCAAATTCACCCTGCAGTTTTGAAAATATCTTAAACATCCCAAATTCGACTCTTGAACCATATTTTGGAACCAAACTCTGGCTCTCTGCACGTATTCGCAGTTTTAAATTACGACTTTTTTTATACCGAATTTATGCCAATTACTGGGATCAGCGATGGGTCACATTTTGCCCAAACCCTCCCTGCAGTTTTAAAAATATCACAAACATCCCAAATTCGACGCTTGAACCATATTTTGGAGCCAAATTCTGGCTCTCTGCACGTATTCGCAGTTCGATATTACGACTCTTTTATACCGACAATATGCCAAATACTGAAAGCGGCGACGAGTCACATTTTGCCCAAACCCCGCCTGCAGTTTTCAAAATATCCCAAACATCCCAAATTCGACCCTTGAGCCTTATTTTGGAGCCAAATTCTGGCTCTCTGCACGTATTCGCAGTTTGAAATTACGACTTTTTATACCAAAATATGCCAATTACTGAACGCGCCGATGAGTCACATTTTGCCCACACCCTCCCTGCAGTTTTCAAAATATCCCAAACATCCCAAATTCGACGCTTGAACCATATTTTGGAGCCAAATTCTGGCTCTCTGCACGTATTCGCAGTTTGATATTACGACTTTTTAGACAGAAAAAATGTCTATTACTGAAAGCGGCGATGGATCACATTTTGCCTAAACCCTCTCTGCAGTTTTCAAAATATCCCAAACATTCCAAATTCGAACCTTGAACCATATTTTGGAGCCAAATTCTGGCTCTCTGCACGTATTCACAGTTTGAAATTACGACTTTTTATACCGAAAATATACCAATTACTGAAAGCGGCGATGGGTCACATTTTGCCCAAACCCATCTGCAGTTTTCGAAATATCAAAAACATCCCAAATACGACCCTTGAAAAATATTTTGGAGCCAATTTCTGGCTCTCGGCACGTATTCGCAGTATGAAATTACGACTTTTTATACCGAAAATGTGCCAGTTACTGAAGGCGGCGATGGATCATATTTTGCCCAAGCCCTCTTTGCAGTTTTCAAAATATCCCAAACGTCCCAAATTCGACTATTGAGCAATATTTTGGAGCCAAATTCTGGCTCTCTGCATGTATTCGCAGTTTGAAATTACGACTTTTTATACCGAATGTATGCCAATTACTGGGATCAGCGATGGGTCACATTTTGCCCAAACCCTCCCTGCAGTTTTAAAAATATCACAAACATTCCAAATTCGACGCTTGAACCATATTTTAGAGCCAAATTCTGGCTCTCTGCACGTATTCGCAGTTTGATATTACGACTATTTATTCAAAAAAATGCCAATTACTGAAAGCGGCGATGGATCACAGTTTGCCCAAACCCTCTCTGCAGTTTTCAAAATATCCCAATTCCAATTGGGATCCCAAATCCCAATGCCAATTCCTGGGATCAGCGATGGGTCACATTTTGCCCAAACCCTCCCAGAAATTTTAAAAATATCACAAACATCCCAAATTCGACGCTTGAACCATATTTTGTAGCCAAATTCTGGCTCTTTGCACGTATTCGCAGTTTGAAATTACGACTTTTTATACCGACAATATGCCAAATACTGAAAGCGGTGATGAGTCACATTTTGCCCAAACCCCCCCTTGCAGTTTTCAAAATATCCCAAACATCCCAAATTCGACCCTTGAGCCATATTTTGGAGCCACATTCTGGCTCTCTGCACGTTATCGCAGTTTGAAATTACGACTTTTTATACCAAAATATGCCAATTACTGAACGCGCCGATGAGTCACATTTTGCCCAAACCTTCCCTGCAGTTTTCAAAATATCCCAAACATCCCAAATTCGACTATTGAACAATATTTTGGAGCCAAATTCTGTCTCTCTAAACGTATTCGCAGTTTGAAATTACGACTTTTTATACCGAATATATGCCAATTACTGGGATCAGCGATGGGTCACATTTTGCCCAAATTCTCCCTGCAGTTTTAAAAATACAACAGACATCCCAAACTAGACGCTCGAACCACATTTTGGAGCCAAATTCTGGCTCTCTGCACGTATTCGCAGTTTGAAATTACGAATTTTATACCGAAAATTTGCCAATTACTGAGAGCAGCGATGGGTCACTGTTTGCCCAAACCCACCCTGCAGTTTTGAAAATATCGTAAACATCCCAAATTCGACGCTTGAGCCATATTTTGGAGCCAAGTTCTGGCTCTCTGCAAGTATTCGCTTTTTGAAATTACGATATTTTATACCGAAAATATGCCAATTACTGAGCGCCCCGATGAGTCACATTTTGCCCAAGTCCCCCCTGCAGTTTTCAAAATATACCAAACATCCCAAATTCGACACTTGAACCATATTTTGAAGCCAAATTCTGGCTCCAAAATATTGCTCAATAGTCGAATTTGGGATGTTTGGGATATTCTGAAAACTGCAGGGAGGGTTTGGGCAAAATGTGACTCATCGGAGCGTTCAGTAATTGGCATATTTTCGGTATAAAATTCTGAATTTCAAACTGCGAAAACGTGCCGAGAGCCAGAATTTGGCTCCAAAATATGGCTCAAGCGTCGAATTTGGGACGTTTGGGATATTTTGAAAACTGCAAAGAGGGCTTGGGCAAAATATGATCCATCGCCGCTTTCAGTAACTGGCATATTTTCGGTATAAAAAGTCGTAATTTCATACTGCGAATACGTGCAGAGAGCCAGAATTTAGCTCCAAAATATGGTTCAAGCGTCGAATTTGGGATGTTTGGGATATTTTGAAAACTGCAGGGAGGGTGTGGGCAAAATGTGACTCATCGCTGCTCTCAGTAATTGGCAAATTTTCGGTATAAAATTCGTAATTTCAAACTGCGAATACGTGCAGAGAGCCAGAATTTGGCTCCAAAATGTGGTTCAATAGTCGAATTTGGGATGTTTGGGATATTTTGAAAACTGCTGGCGGGGTTTGGGCAAAATGTGACTCGTCGCCGCTTTCAGTATTTGGCATATTGTCGGTATAAAAAATCGTAATATCGAACTGCGAATACGTGCAGAGAGCCAGAATTTGGCTCCAAAATATGGTTCAAGCGTCGGATTTGGGATGTTTGTGATATTTTTAAAACTGCAGGGAGGGTTTGGGCAAAATGTGACCCATCGCTGATCCCAGTAATTGGCATATATTCGGTATAAAATGTCGTAATTTCAAACTGCGAATACGTTCAGAGAGCCAGAGTTTGGTTCCAAAATATGGTTCATGAGTCGAATTTAAGATGTTTGAGATATTTTCAAAACTGCAGGGTGAATTTGGGCAAACTGTGACCCATCGCCGCTTTTAGTAATTGGGATATTTTCGGTATAAAATTCGTAATTTCAAACTGCGAAAACGTTCTGAGACCTAGAATTTGGCTCCAAAATATGCCTCAAGCGTCGAATTTGGGACGTTTGGGATATTTTTAAAACTGCAGAGAGGGCTCGGGCAAAATGAGATCCATCGCTGCTTTCAGTAACTGGCATATTTTCGGTATAAAAAGTCGTAATATCAAACTGCGAATACGTGCAGAGAGCCAGAATTTGGCTCCAAAATATGGTTCAAGCGTCGAATTTGGGATGTTTGTGATATTTTAAAACTGCAGGGAGGGTTTGGGCAAAATGTGACCCATCGCTGATCCCTGTAATTGGCATATATTCGGTATAAAAATTCGTAATTTCAAACTGCGAATACGTTCAAAGAGCCAGAGTTTTGCTACAAAATATGGCTCAATAGTCGAATTTGGTTTGTTTGGGATATTTTGAAAACTGCAGGGAGGATTTGCGCAAAATGTGACTCATCGGCGCGTTAAATAATTGGAATATTTTCGGTATAAAAAGTCGTAATGTCAAACTGCGAATACGTGCAGAGAGCCAGAATTTGGCGCCAAAATATGGATCAAGCGTCGAATTTGGGATGTTTGGGATAATTTCAAAACTGCAATGTGGGTTTGGGCAAACTGTGACCCATCGCCGCTCTCAGTAATTGGCATATTTTCGGTATAAAATTCGTAATTTCAAACTGCGAATACATGCAGAGAGCCAGAATTTGGTTCCTTAATATGTCCCAAGCCTCGAATTTGGGATGTTTGGGATATTTTAAAAACTGCAGTTAGGGTTTGGGCAAAATGTGATCCATCGCCGCTTTCAGTAATTGGCATTTTTTCTGTATAAAAAGTCGTAATATCAAACAGCGAATACGTACAAAGAGCCAGAATTTGGCTCCAAAATATGGTTCAAGAGTCGAATTGGGTTGATTGTGATATTTATAATACTGCAGGGAGGGTTTGGGCAAAATGTGACCCATCGCTGATCCCAGTAATTGGCATATATTCGGTAAAAAAAGTCACATTTTCAAACTGCGAATTCGTGCTGACAACGAGAATTTTGCTCCAAAATATTGCTCAAGCGTCAAATTTGTGATGTTTCGGATATTTTGAAAACTGCAGGGAGGGTTTGGGCAAAATGTGACTCATCGGCGCGTTAAGTAATTGGCATATTTTGGTATAAAAAGTCGTAATTTCAAACTGCGAATACGTGCAGAGAGCCAGAATTTGGCTGCAAAATATGGCTCAAGGGTCGAATTTGGGATGTTTGGGATATTTTGAAAACTGCAGGGGGGGTTTGGGCAAAATGTGACTCATCGCTGCTTTCAGTATTTGGCATATTGTCGGTATAAAAAGTCGTAATTTCAAACTGCGAATACGTGCAAAGTGCCAGAATTTGGCTTCAAAATATGGTTCAAGTGTCGAATTTGGGATGTTTGGGAAATTTGGAAAACTGCAGGGAGGGCTTGGGGAAAATGTGATCCATCGCTGCTTTCAGTAACTGGCATAATATCGGTATAAAAAGTCGTAATTTCAAACTGCGAATACGTGCAGAGTGCCAGAATTTAGCTTCAAAATATGGTTCAAGTGTCGAATTTGGGATGTTTGGTATATTTTGAAAACTGCAGGGAGGACTTGGGCAAAATGTGACTCATCGGGGCGCTCAGTAATTGGCATATTTTCGGTATAAAATATCGTAATTTCAAAAAGCGAATACATGCAGAGAGCCAGAACTTGGCTCCAAAATATGGCTCAAGCGTCGAATTTGGGATGTTTACGATA